>NW_006399843.1:2427902-2446048 GCF_000299155.1 Elephantulus edwardii
AACAACAACAACTCCTTTGCCTTCACGGGTCTGATTCATCTACTGAGTGTGGGAGAAGCTCCTTTTGGTTTCACTGTGACCTCTTTTCTTACCCAGCTACAGACATCAAGTCCACCTGTCTGGTCATGAGGAAGAATGTAGCACAGAGGCAACCCTAATCTTTGCCTTCTACTTATTCTCGCCAGTTCTCTTATTTAAAGAGCTGGGTAAACCAAGTGCTTGCCTGTCTTTTTCATGCCTGTGTGTTTCCAGAAGTATCCTTGGACTTTGTTTCTTGTAAAATGTAAGGATGAAAGGGAGTGGAAAAGTTTATTTTAACAACTGAGACACAACTTTGTATGTTCTTCATCTCTAAGATAATGCAATAAAGCCTGCTTTTTTTCTCTCTGATATTTGATTTTTTACACCTCCTGTAAATTTCCTCCATCTCTTCCCCAGGCTAATGTACATCTGTTCCCTGTTGTTGCCATTGCTGTTGTGTGTCACTGAGTTGGAACCAACTCATACCTGATTCTCCAGGGGGTTTTCAGAGGCAGTAAATTTTACAGGACGAGATTGTTTATCCTTCTCTAGGACAGGTAGTGGTTTCGAATAGCAAGCCTTTGGGTTGACAACGCAAATCCTTATCACTAAAGCCACCAGAGCTCCCTTCCATTCCATTAGTAGATCTGAAATCTACTAAGTACTTTTAGTTGCTCCCAGAAATGGACATAATCTACATAATAATGATGGTCTTTGCAATTACTGCTATGCCTCAGAGAGCTGGACAATGACTAAGGATGACAGAACAAGAATAGATGCCTTTGAATTGTGGTGCTGGAGAGGAGTCCTAAACATACCATGGACCTCAAAGAAAACAAATAAGCTGTCTTGGAGAGGAGAAACCAAGTTTTTCCTTGGAGGCTTGGATTTCAAAGCTTTGGCTCAAATGCTTTGGGCACTTGGCCAGAAGAGACCAGTCCTTGAAGAAGGACAACATGCTCAGAAGGGTGGATGGACAGTGCAGGAGAAGAAGATCCCAGATTAAATGGATTGATACAGTGACTGGGGCAATGGGGGTTGGTGTATCCTAGTTAGTGAGACTGGCTCAGGACAGGGCAGAGTTCAAAGCTGCTGTACATAGGGTCACTATAGGTCGCAGGTGACTCGACAGCATATAACAGTAACAACAATACTATTAATATATTGTTGAATGTCCCTTTATAGTTTAAATAATTATACACTCAATAAATGATATGAAATGCTTCTTTTCATATATACAGTACCACATTTAGTGCTACTATAGACTGATGATTGGTTTGTTTCAGGGTCGATGGGGCTCTGCCTGACCTAAGGTTACTTGTTGATTGTCTTCAAGTCGAGCACAAGTCATAACAACCCTATGAACAAAAGGCCTGAAGGCCCTCTACAACTATCGATATTTACCAAAGTTCATAGAGTTTAGAGTCATGTAATAAGAACGTGAAGTGGGACTAAAAAGCTGGTTTCAAAATACACCTCAATTCCCTGGAGAAACTCTCTCTCTGGTGTTCCTAAGATTACCACCCAGGTATCCAGTGATCTCTTGAGGATGATCCAAGCATATCTGAAGCTATTCGTTATCCCCCAGATGCTTTCTAGTTCTGTGATGTTAGGGAAGTAACCTCATTCTCTGCGGTAGGCAACCTTGCCATAGGAAATGGAGCTAGAGCCGTATTTGGCTAATTAGAAGAGAATCCTGCAGCAGGGCGTAACCTGCGTTCTGAGTCAAGGGTTTCCTCTACCCGCTGTTGGCCTCTGTTCTCAACTGTATGCTACTATGCAGAACTATGCAAGGCAGACTCTCTACCACATTTCCTGAATGGATGCCTGGTCCCAACACCCCTGGTAGAGTATCCACGGAGTTCATCCATGCCAGTGGATTGTTATTAGCATTGTTAATTCACAATATATGTGATGTACAAATTTTGGCTACTGTGACATCATTTGGTACCCACGCTTGTGTCGTTTCCTGTCTTCTGTGTTCTGGGCCTGGCTGTGTTTTCTGTAGTTCACAATTTCCTCATTCTCTGTCTTCCTCCAGGCTCTTACTTATGTTTTCTCTGCCACTCAGTGTTGGTGTTGTCATCGCTTAGAATGCCAATGTCAATTTCTGCATTTTTTTTTTTAGGAATGAACTTTTTTCAGAAAAGACTTTGGTACTTGTAGGAGGATCATTAATAAAGCTGTCACTGTCGTATGACTTGACAAACAAGTGTTAAGTCTTAGTCATTTATTTTGTGAGGAGATGGATAAAATATTTGAAAAGCAACTGGTTTTCTTGGTCTCCAGGAATTTCTAGAGAAAGCCAAGGTATAGTAAAAAAACCCCATAATGGATGACTGATGTGCTAAGTGTTGTAAAAGAGTTGATGTTTGTGGGAGATGAGAGTTGCTGCTGTTGTTAGGTGACACTGAGTTGACCTTGACTCATAGCAACCCTGTGTACCACGGATCAGAACCTCAACCTGCTCCTGTGCCACCCTCACAATCTCTGTTGTGCTTAAGCCCATTGTAACAGTCACTGTCTGTCTTATCTCCTTGGAGGTCTCCTCTTCCTTCACCAACCCTCTACTCTTCCAGGTACAATATCCTTTATCTAGGACTTGTCCTTCCTGATAATGTGCCAGGACCGTTGAGACAAAAATCTTAACCATCCTTGTCTTCTAGGTTGTGATATTATGAAAAAGCACCAAATACTTACTAGCCCACCCGCTCACAGAGGCCAGTATCCTCGCTGGCCTGCTAGTCTGCTAAACATGCGTGCAGGCACTCACTCACTAGGCATTCACGAAATTACAGTGTTTACTGGGCACCATGCCAGGCTCTGAAAATAGAAGTCAAACATCAGAAGCTTCCCTAATGAAGCTCACAGGCCAATGAAGATAAAAGAAAATGTTCCGTCTCAAACTTGGGAAAATAGAGGTGCTTGTGGGTAAGTGGAAGCTCTGGGAGTATAGTTCATAGTGAGTTACTCTGTGAACCCAAAGACAGCACCTCTTCGCAAGTTCAAATCCCGAGCGGCTCTGCAGAACGAGGACAGGCAGTCTCCTCTCGTGTGATTTGCACCCTTCAGAAACCCACCGAAGGGCCACTTTGAGTTGGTTCTGATTCCACAGCAATGATTTTGCAGGTTTTTCTTTTTGAGTTGGGGTAAAAACGAGCCCATGTCTCAGGTGTCAGTGGCATAAGGGGCTTAAGTTGTGGGAGTGATTTATTAAAGTGTCCACAGATGGTCTGTGCTCTTGAGTTTAGCCTTTTTAACATACAACCTAGCAGGGGATTTTGTCAGGCTACACCCCCCACCCCCCCATAAGGGGAACAAAGAGTGAGGGAGGGAGAGGACTGGCAGGTGCAGCAGCTGCGGGGAACATCTCTTCCCAAGGCCTTCCATGTGGTAGGATTTGCAACATCAGGCCAACTTGAAACTCTCAGACATGGTCACAATAGATTCCTCTGTGCTTTGCTGTAGAAATTAAAGGTCTGGTAAGTCTTTACTGTAACAGAGCACCACACTCCTCAACCTTTTTTTTTGGATCCCAACTTGGTTTCTCCTCTCCCCACCCAGGCATATTGGCTTTGTTCCCACAGGAGTTGATGCCAGGAAAACAGATGCTCCCTGGCATCAAGCTGTCGAGCAGCTTTATGTTCCTCGTGGTGAGTGATGTGCTGGCCAGGCATGTGGGGCCGTGTTAAGGTGCACCCTGCAACATGCCACTCCCACAGACAGTTCACAGAGTCTGGAGAGCACACTTTGGTTGCCTTGAAGCACCAGAGACTCAAACTGAGACTTTACTGGATGCATTTCCTTGTTTCTTCTTCTTCCTGAGCCAGGCCCCCTTTAAGTGGCCACAGACATAACTTTCAGTGGTCAGGTGTGCTAAAGGCAAAGGGAACCATCCTTGAAGGCGTGAAGAGTGGGCTGCATGCCTTGTTTCTAGATAAGAAATACTCACAGACTATTTAGTGATGCCACATCCATTCTCATGCATGTATTGAGTGCTTACCTTGTAACAGGCTCTCACGAAGAACCAAGTGTTTGTGGGAGCTCATAATCAATGGTGATTTTAAAAAGTAAAGATTAGGAGAGAATGTCTTCCAGAAAATCTTTAGTTCATCACTTTCAGGTGATCAACAGACTGAATGCTAATAGAATGTGCCCTGCCATTTGTGGAGGGAGAAATTAAATGGTATTTTCCCGTGTGAACTTTATTTTTACCTGATTAGCTACCAGGTTCAGTTAATAAATAGCTTTCTGTTGTAGGGCAGTATCACAGAGTGGGCTTAAAGTCAAAGCAAAAGAGGCTTATGGAGGGATAGAGATAGTTCGGACCACAAAGATTTCCAGATTGACAAAATGACCATGACTGGTGCTGGACAGTACATTTTTGAATAGTCAGACCAAGAACTAAAAGTTACAAAATAATAATTAGCTGCAAGTTAGTCGAAGGGTTTAACAGTAGGATACCTAAGTGGAGGGACTAAGCAGGCCTAGGTGGGTAGGTAAGTTGTATGTGGGATTACATATTTGGTTGAGGGCACATAACTGCATGTTCATATACTCTTCAGCTTATTACAGAATGGTCACAGGACATAATTTGTTTTTGGTTGTTTGGGTTTGTTTTTTTTTTGTAACCTACTACAAAAATTGCTTTATCAATCATGTCTATTCTTAGAGATCCACTGTAAAGACTTATTAATAATGTAGTGCATGAATACCCTTTGGGTAAAAGCAATAGCATGTCGCATCTGCTTGACCACAGTGGAAAAGCCCTTTGGGAATAGACTGTGATGGCCTACATCTGCCAGACCTTTGCAGAAAAAGAGAGTGTTTCCTTTAGGGCATATGGTTAGGTCAGGATGAAGGTTAGAGGAAGGACTGTTAGAAGAGGCAGCTTTCAAAATTCAGCATGGATCCCACATTCCTGTCAAGACTTTAAAACAAAGTTAAGAATTTGTTTTTAAGAATCTGTTTTCAGGCTGCTTCATTGATACACGCTAAGGGCTTCTGATTTTACATTCTTCTCACATATGCTTCTTTGGTTCAAAAAAGACCTGAAAGAGTTAATAGAAAAGAAATACAATATTGTTGTGTTTTACTGGCAGGATTTAGGCCAATAATAACGCAAGACTTGCCAGACCTCCCTCAGCAACAACCCCACCCTCATCCCCCCACCTCTGGCAGGGTCTCAGTGCTGAACAGGGATTCGGTTTCACTGGGAGGCTGGTTTCCTTCCTGAGCCATTCATGTGTTCTCCTTAACTGTCTTAACTTAAATGCCTGCTGCATTTTTTGTTTGCCCATAGGGAGCCATAGAGCAGGCTTCTTGGATACTTCTACTCTAGGAACAGTGGTTCCCACAGACTTCCCCGGGGAAACCAATCAGTGCTTCTGCAGTTTTCACCAAACAAGTCTCCCACAGGAATTGGAGGTGACCTTGATGCGTGGAGGAGATGGACAGAGACCAGGGGCTGGGTTTGCTTGCTTGTTTGGAAGGAAGGACCTGTCCCCAAGAAGAAACTGAAAGTTACATTTGGTGGCAAGCAAAACTTCAAGGTCAAGATTTCATGAGCAATTGAAGAATGTGGACAGTATTATCTATACTGGAAGAGTTATGTTGTTGTGAATACAATAGAGCTCATTATTTGCCACCTCCACATTTTTCAGGTTTACATATATTCATTGCTTTCAAGTGGTTTTGACTCATAGCACCCCCATAGGACAGAGTAAGGTTTCTGAGCCAGTAATATTTTTTCTTTTAATTGAGACTTTAATGAAAGTTTATAGAGAACTTGAATTTCCATTCATTCATTGTTGCACATATTCCTCCCTAACCACCCCCCCGGTTTGCTTTTCTCTTTGAAAAAAATTTCTTTCATTTTTGCACAATCCCCCCAAACAGTGTCTACTATGAAGCTCTTATTCTGGACTGTTGTCACACAAATAATACCTAATCATATATTCCTTTTAAACAGTTCTTTCCTTCATCCATTTCAATGCAGTGTACATTATCCCCTCTTTTCTTAGTTTCCCCCCAACACCCACATTAGTCCTGTTTTATGCAATATATGTCTTTTTGTGACTGAGATATCGATATTTCACTCAGCATAATATCCTCCAGCATCACCATTTTGTATAATATTTTAAGAGGTATTTGTGTTTCAATGCTGCATAGTATTCCATTGTGTAAATATACCATAGCTTCTCTGCCATTCATTTGTTGATGAGCACTTGGATTGTTTCTATCTCTTTGCTATTGGGAACAATGCCATGATAAACATGGGTGTACATATATCTGTTTGGGTGGCAGTCATGGTTTCTTTGGGATGTATTCCCAGTAGTGGAATTGCTGGGTCAAATGGTATTTCTATTTGCAACTGTTTGAGAAAGCGCCATACTGCCTTCCATAGTGGTTGTGCCATTGTACACTCCCACCAACAAACAGTGAAAAGGGTTCCAGTTTCTCCCCAACCTCGCCAGCACTTGTTTGCTGCTTTGTTGAATTTTGCTATTCTTACTAGGATGAGATGATATAGTTGCTTTGGAGACAGTAAATCTTTATGGGAGGCAACTGTCACATCTTTCTCCCACAGAATGACAATGCGTACAAATACCAGCCTTTCAGTTAATAGCTGAATACATAGCTTCTGTGCCTCCAGAGCTCCTTTCAGGTGGCATCAGCATAGTGATATCAATTACATTAACCATGTTAGCTCATGAAGACTGTGGGCTCTGCTGGCATAGCCTGTAAGATATTGTGCAGCCAATGCAAAGGCGGCACCTCTCTGTTTGTTGGCTTGAACCCATCAGCAGCTGCAAGGGAGAAAGCTGGGAAATCTCCCATGAAGTTTACAGCCTCTCAGAAACCCACTGGAGGGCCAGCCAACTTGACAGCAACGAGATGAATTAAAAGCCTTGATACGTCAGCAACTTCTAGAACTTGTTATTACTCTCACAACTTGACAGAGGTTTAGACTCTGGCAAGTCAAAACCCTGCTAAGATGGCTCTGTCTTGTTGCTGTGTCTACTTGTCCTTCCCTTGAGGCCTGACAAAAGAGCTTATCCTAACTGCACTTCTAGACTGCTCCATCACATGCGCATCTGTCTAGGTTCTCCAGAGTAATTAGTTCTTCTTTGCTGATAGTATTGTATGTACTAACTGTCCCCCCTTTTTTAATTAGTTGGTTGAAAGTAATAAGAATCCAACTTGAACTAGTGAAGATGGAAAGTAGCATTTACTAACTTGTGAAATCCCAGGAACTGCAGTAGAGCCACAACATGGAAGGACAGACGGCTGAATCTCTGGTACAGTGAGAATCAAGCACTGACAGGATCCCCCTCTGCTTTCTCTGGATGACTCTGTTCCCTTGCACTCCAGTTTTTTTCTGCTCAGGCAGTTAGTATTGCCTAAGGTAATGACTGAGTTTTAGCTCTTCCAACTTTGGCCCCTTGATGGATTCTGTTCTTAAATGCCATACAAAAATGTCCAGGGATTGGCTGAGTTTGACCAGTCAACTCAGCTAAACCTGTGACTAGCAGAGGCAATAATGTAATGCCAACCTGGTCACAGGTGTGCACTGTGTATAGTGAGGGGCCGTGGTCCTAAGGAAGAAGTAGTCTTTTTGAGCTCGGCATTTCCTCCTGGAGCTGGTAGCTACACTTAAGCTGAGGATCTGATGTGAATATGATTCTGACCCTGCTGTACCTTTCCAGCTGTTGCTAGAAACAGACCAAGAAGAAAAGGAAACAGACTAGGGCTTCTGTGCACGCGCTCTCTCTCTCTCTATATATATATGAGTATATCTTTTAATATCTCTCTCTCTGTGTGTATGCATATACTTTAGTCCAGTTGGAACTGACTCATTGCTGAACGTCCAGCAGATTTTCAAAGGCTGTAAATCACACAAAGGAGATTGCACATCTTTCTCCCTTGTAGCTGCTAGTGGATTCAAACCACCAGAGAAGTGCCACCTTTGGATTGGCCATGGAACTCCCTACCGACTGCTCTACTAGAGCTCCCTTTATATATTTATATGTAAGTATAGGGAGCACTCTTGGCCCGTGGTAAGGAGTTTTGCTGCCAACCCAAAAGTACATGCCTTGAATTCACCCTCTGTTCTGCAGGAGAAATATAGACAATCTTGTGCTGTGCAATTTACTGCCTCTGAAAACCCACTGGAGGGTCAGCTATGAGTTGGTTGCAACTCAGTGACACACTGAAAAAACATTATATATATCTAGTAAATTGGATGAAGCTTTCCATTCAACAATGCATATACATAGATACATTTAGGTGAAAGTGTACAGAGAAAATGGGTTTCCTCAAAACTTTACACACATTTTACTTGTGACATTAATGGCAGTCCCTATGATGCAACATCACTCATCCTGCTTCCTCCTTGTGTTTCCCATTTCCTTTCCTCCTCTTTCCCTCACCCTTCCTGCCTTCTGAACTTTGTCCGTGAACAAATGCTGCTGTTTTGATAAAAAATGGTTGATTGTTTTGAGGAGTGTATAGCATCCTATTGTTGCTATTCACCCTTATATATATTTTTAAAATATATTCAATATTCATCTCAATTGCTTATCAGACAATTGAGCCACAGAGTTGTGTTCAGTTCTAGGCCTAGAGTTCAGTTCTAGGCCCAAGGCTGACTAAGGGCCATGGTCTGAGAAATCTCTCAACCTCAGATGGGTCAGTAAACCTGTTCTCATCATGCTTTTGCCTTTGGTTCTACATTTTGCTCCTACTGTATCCAGGACTTTCTAATGCATGCCCTTTAAGAGCAGGTGGTACTTGGATTTGGTCACCATCTGGTTTGGTCTCAGGGTCATGGAAGCTATGAGGCTTGTGAGCTCCATTAGTCTTTGAACTATTTGTTTGAATGCTTCCTTGATTTTCCTCACCATTTTTGCTCTGGACAGGGAGAGACCAAGAACCGTACTTTAGCTACCTGCTTACAAGCTTTTAAGGCCCTAGTCACTCCTCACCAAGGCGTGATGGAGGGCATTTTCTCTGTGCCTTACACTGTGCTGTTTGACCTTGATAACCCCCGTGACTTTGATCCTGAGCCCTCAAATGCAGCAACCCATTCCCTCAAGGTGTTTAGTTATGATTGAGAAACATGATGGACTTTATTATTCTGTTGTTGAGTACTGTCAAGTCAGAACTGACCCACAGCTAACCCTCCAGGTTTTCCGAGGCAGTTAAGCACACAGAGCAGCTGGTGGATCCAAACCATGTGCATTTGAGATTGCAGCACAGGTTCTTAACCATCGCATCTTGCATTCACTGAATTATAGAGTTGTATAATGACAGCGCTAGAAAAAAACAAGGTGTAGTCTTCTGCCCACCTCCACCCTCACGCCCTACAGCTGCTGCAGGAAGCTCTTAAATAATTTCAAATGGAGGCAGGGTGGAGGTTTGGGTTTTGTTGTTGTTACTGACCCTCCAGCAAGTTTTCAATGGAAGTTAATTGCTTGGGAGGCAATTAACTAACCTTTTTTTCAGTGGAACAGCTGGTGAATTCAAACTACATGCCTTTGAGATTGCAGTGCAACTTCTTGCAACTAGGCCACCAGAGCTCCCTGGTGGAGTTTAGGGATGAAGGAAATTAGGTGACTGAGTTGGCCTCTGGATCCCCTATCCTGACATTAACATTCTCCAGTTAGCATTATTTCCCCCAAGTTTATAGTATCTGGTATTAATACAGCTTATTAAATATTAAATTAAATATTAAGTATTATTAAATATTTTAAAATATTATGAGAGGGGAAGAGGGAAAAGAAAGAAGACTCCTAGTCTCCCACTCTTCCCCAGGGTAACATCCTTGTGTGGAAGCATATTGCATTTCACTACTGCAGAAGCAGAAGCTCCAGAAAATTGTTAAAAAGCAAACAAAGCTTCTCCAGGCCGAGGCATACTCCATAGGATTCTTTTAAGATAAACAACTTTGTGGAGAAGTGGGTGGTATGGCAGGTCCTTCTAAGTGTCTACTTTGTCCTTCAAATGGTTTTTTTAGAACCAGCAGCAAGCATTTATAGCAAGAATAGATTCTTTGCTCTTCTGTGAAATTTGTGAAACTGCAGGTCATAGG
Source organism: Elephantulus edwardii (assembly GCF_000299155.1). Classification (NCBI taxonomy): domain Eukaryota; kingdom Metazoa; phylum Chordata; class Mammalia; order Macroscelidea; family Macroscelididae; genus Elephantulus; species Elephantulus edwardii. The sequence goes on from NW_006399843.1 coordinate 2,438,017, forward strand.
GAAGACAAGGTCCCAATTAGTTTAGCAATTAGTTTCTAAGATTATATTTAAAAAGGAGTGAGGTGAAAAGTAACCTTTAGCCTATGTGTAAGAATCTTGTTATGTGCCAATAAGACAGAACCAACTTGTAATTCATTCTCCAATGAGTTTTCAGAAGCTATAAATCACATGGGAGGAGATTGTCTTTTTCCAGCAGAGGGGCTGGTGGACTCAAACCACCTGTCTTTGGTTTAACAGCACAAATCCTTACCACTAGGCCACCAGTGACTAGCCTAAGTTAACTTTATGATCACCTAGTTAAATTCCAATTAAAAGATTCATGTGAACATGCAGAATAGAACTGACATGCCAAAGACTTTTCTTCACCTACAGTGTTGTTCATCAAAGGTGAGATTTAAGGAATGTTTATCCCTTTTAAAAAATTACATTATTCTGAGCATATAATAAATGACTCTTTTTTTTTTAATTTTATTGTATTATTTTTACGTGTACTGTCAAATCAGATCTGACTGGTACAGGAGGAGATTGTCCCCTCCTTTTCCAGCAGAGCATCTGGTGGCTTTGACCCGTGTACCTCTGGGATTGCAGTGCAGTGTCTTGCCACTAGGCCACCAGAGCTCCCTATAAATGACTCTTTTGTTGTTGTTATGTGCCATCGCATCACCTGTGACTCATAGAGATCCTGTGTACAGTAATTCTGAAATATGCCCTGTTCTGAACCAGTCTCATCCTCTCTGACAGACATAATTCCATTTCTCCAGTCACTGAGTCAATCCATCTCATACAGGGTCTTCCTATCCTGCGCTGTTCCTCCATCCTTCTAAGCATGATGTCCTCTGAGGACTGGTCCTTCCTGGGCATGTGCCCCAAATCCTTGCCTCCAAGGAATAGCTTGGTTTCACCCTCTCCAGGACAGACCTATTTGTTCTCCTGGCAGTCCATGGTATGTTCAACACTCTTCACCAGTAACACAGCTCAAAAGCATTGATTCTTCTTCTATCATCCTTAGTATTTGTCCAGATCTCTTATGCATAGCTGGTAATTGGGAAGACCATGGCCTAGTATTGAGTGCACCTTAGTCTCCAGACTGACATTGTTGCTCTTCAGTGCTATAGAGAGGTCCCTGACAACAGACTTTCCCAATGCAATTCATCTTTTGATTTCCTGACTGCTAGTGCCAAGAGTGTGTTATTTGTGGAACCAAGCAAACTGAAGCTGTTAACAATCTCAGTCTCTTCTCCATGTGTCATAAAGCTGCCAATTGGCCCATTGGTGAAAATCTTTGATAGTGCCTGTAGCCCCCTGGTATCTACCACTATGGTGGAAGGACTTCAGGATTCAAGGGGACAAAAGTCTAGCCTCCTTGATTTTGACCACACCCACTGTAACAGTTGTCCTCTTCTCTGCCACTTCAAGAAGGCCACAAACAGAGCTACATCACAGAGTTATTTGAACTTTGAAATGTTGAAATCTGAAACTCCAGTCTCTACTCAAAGCCTCAATTTTCACACTATTGGTGTCCGAGTAAGTGTTGTGCTGCCAACCCAAAGTCTCAAGATTGGAATATACCAGCTGTTCTGAGGGAGAAAAATGGGCCATCTCCTCTCATGTGATTTGCAGCCTCAGAAAATCCCATGAGTTTGTTCTATCTCAATGGCAATGAATTGAGTTTGAGTTGCCTTCCCATTAGGGCGCTCTGGTGGCATCCTTAGAGAAGTGTGCTTCTTACACAAAGGTCATGCTTGTCTAGTGGTTGGCATCCACCAGCAATTCTGTGGAAGAAAGAAACCTCCAGTGTGATTTACATCCTTTCCAAACCCATGGGAGGCCCAGCTGTGAGTTGGGTCCGACTTGGAAACAATGTTTGGGGGTTTTTTGGTTTGGTTTTTATAGTACATGTTCCTAATAAGCTTATATATTCAATCTCATTAATAATGTCTCTGCCCTTTCGTCTTTTCTGTTTTCTCACTTTATCAGCTGTCTTTAATTTAGTTTCTACCCCCTGGCCTGGACTCCATGGTCAGTTGTTTCACATCCACTTTCACCAGTATCCTCATGTCATTTGCAGTGATGATCTGTATCTCCTCTGACCAAGCCCAGTCTTAGAATATTCTGTTCTTGGTTTCCTCTGCTCTGCTTTATTCCACTTCTAGAATAAGTGACATAACCAGCTGATAGATTCAATTATAAAATTATTTCCAGCCCCAACTGAGTCCTTGGAGCTGCCAGAAAATCTTGAGTAGTCACTGTTTTTTTAGACTTCCACAGGATCTGTTCCAATCCACAGTACTTTACCAGAATCCTCCTTCATGCATCTGTCCCATTCAGAGTCAGCATGTGAACTGGTCTCCTACTTCATACTGAAGTAGCTTTGGCTTTGGACTCTCAGCTTATCTGTTCCTGCAGCCTCAATATCTGAGGACGAAGTGGCCCTTTTCCTAATATCCTTTGAAATCGTGATGTATCCTTTGTCCACCTCTTTTTATATCTCATTTCTCCTTCACGACAAATACTTTCTTCTCAGCCTCCAAATGTCTTCTTATAAAAGTCTCTCATTTCTTAACCCAGCCTCGTGCTCAATCTAGTGTCCTTCTCTTCCCCACATTGCTTCTGTTTTCCTGCTTCCTGGACTCTTCTCAGTTCATTACCTTCCACATTTTACCTCCACTATTCTACAGTATTGTTCCTTCCAGTCCTAAGACTGATTTACCTACAGTTTTGGATCTCCTACAAAATCACTTTTAAAATTCTCATTCCCTCAGTCCCCTAGTGATGACTTCTGGTTCTTTTTTTTTTAAACAACTTGGTTGAATGTTGTAAAAGAATGGGGTTTTCTGTTGTCGTTGTGCCCTCATCTCACTTCATTGGTCCATTTGATGATGTTATATGGCAGCTGAGTCTTCTCTATTCTTTTATAGTAAAAAGAATATATTCTTCAGAGTATATTGTAATGAAATCAGTTTCTAGACTTGCCATTTAAAAACACTATGATCTTTAATAAGATTCACCCTATGAAAAATCCTGACTACTAGACCAATAAGCAGCACCATGATAGATGAAGAAAATATTGAAGTTGTCAAAGATTTCATTTCACTTGGATCCACAGTTAACATCCATGGTAGCAGCAGTCAAGAAATAAAGAAGTATGTTACCTCACCAAAGTGTCATAAAGAGCAAGGATGTCGGTTTAAAGACTAAGGTGCATGTGATCCTAGATGTGGCATTTTCCAGTTGATTCCTATGTATTTAAAAGTTAGACAGTGAATAAAGAAAACCAAAGAAGAGTTGACGTCCTTGAATTATGTTGTTGAGGAAGAGTATTGAATATATCATGATATGCCAAAAGAAAAACAAAGGTGCCTTGGAAAAAGTGCAGCCAGGGTGCACTTTTTTTTTTCAGGGTGCACTTTTGTCTCACATACTTGGGGCATGTTATCAAGAGGGGCCAGTCCTCTGGGAAAGATGTAAAGTCAGAGAAAGAGAGGAAGACCCTCAACAAGATAGATTGACAGAGTGACTGTAACAATTCAATCAAGGATAGCAGAGTTGGTGAGATAGCACAGGATAGGGCAGGGTTCAGATCTGTTGTTTATAGGATCGCTATGAGTCATAGTTAACTCAAGGGCGCCTCAAACAAAAACATGAAAAATACTGTTTGTAAAGAGCTAATGCAGATGAAGTGCTTCATTCAGTATTTGGCAGCATTTCCCACTTAGCACATTTGATCTTCCTCTTTCTCTTCAGTGTCCTCTCTAGTCCTTTTCCTGCCAAATAACTTCTTCCAGTTCTCCTTACTTTTGGAGATGTTATAGATCCCAGGGTTGGGAATCAACACCAAGTTCAGTTCCTTGTTTGTCATACAGACTCTGAGACCAGGGACATATTTCCACCCTGAACCTTAGTTTTCATATCTGTAAAATATGGGAAGAGGCTTCCCACCCAAGCTGATTGTAAACAAGATCAGATACAGTTAATCAGCTTATACTTGATTGTTAACACAATTTAGAAATGTCCAAATAATTTACCCTGGTTTTCAGGGAAATCACAAACATTTACTCACCAGGGTCCAACTTCGCCATTGCTGATGTCAGATGGATCCTGGCTGAAAGTAAGGAATACCAGAAGAATGTCTGTTTGTGCTTTATTGACTATGCAGAGGTGTTTGACTGTGTGGATATGACAAGTTGTGGCTGACATTGAGAATGGGAATCCCAGAGCCCTCGATTGTACTCATGAGGAACCTATACCTGGACCAGGAGGCTGTTGTGTGAATGGAGCAGGGGAACACTGCATGGTTTGGAATTGGGAAGGGAGAGAATCAGGGATGTATTCTGTCTCTATACCTGTTCAATCTATATGCTGAGAAAATTACCTGAGAAGCTGAACTCTGTGAAGAGGAGTGTGGCATCAGGACTGGAGGGAGATTCATCAATAACCTACGTTATGCAGATGACACAACCTTGCTTGCTGAAAGTGAGGAAGATTTGAGGCACTTGTTACAGAAGATCAAGGAATGCAGCCATCAGTATGGATTGTGTCTCAATATCAAGCAAACAAAGATTCTTAACCACTAGTCCAATAGGCAGTGTCACGATGGATGGAGAGGAGATTGAGACTGTCAACAGCTTCGTCTTGCTTGAATCCACAGTTAACACCCTTGATACGAGCAGTCAGGAAATAAGGAGACACATTCCAATGGGAAAACCTGAAGTTAGGGACCTTTCCAAATTATTGAAGAGTAGTGATATCAGTTTGACGACTAAGGTGTGTCTCATTCAAGCCACGGTATTTCTGATTACTAGCTAAGCATCTGAGACCTGTACAATGAATAAGGATGATAGAAAATGAACCTATGTCTTTGATCTGTGGTGTTGAAGAAGGGCACTGAACATGACATGGACAGCCAAGAAAATGAATAGATATGTCTTGGAGAGGGTGCAGCCAGGGTTCTCTTTGGAAGCAATACTGAGGAGGCTTTGCCTCACATACTTTGGATATGTTGCTAAGCGGTGCTATCCCTAGGAGAAGGACAAGATGTTGGGAAGGGTGGAGGGTTGATGAAGGACAGGAAGACCTTCAATCAGGTGGATTGACATGGTGACTGCTGCAGTGGGCTCTTGTGTGTCAGGAAGTGTGAGAATGGTGCAGGACAGGATTGGTTTCAGATCTTTTGTTCATAGGGTCTCTATGAGTTGTACTCAACTCAAGGACACCTACCAACAACAAAATAGGGGAATCACAGTTCTTCACAGAATCAACGAGAAGATTTGTAACAAAAGATAAGTGTTTAGCACTTTACTGGAGTGCAGTAAGTGCTGTGTAGATAGTAGCTGTCCTTACGTTGTATCTGTTACTTTCATGTAGAGATTTTCAAACACATATCACTCATCCTATCATCATCTCTTGTGTTCTAGCACCATATTTAGCTGACTCTGGAACAGCTCTTTCTGATAATCCACACACAGCTCAGACTCTTATACAAAACAAAGCTATTTGCTTTTCATCAAAACTTGCTCTTCATATGGTCTCCACTTCGCTTAAGCCAGTGATTTAGCCATTATTTTTGAGCCCTCTCTTTTGGCCACTGTCTATATCCTACCGTCACCACTGACTTATTGTGGAATTTGTCCCTTTGTGCTGAAACTTGTTCACTGCTATTGCTTCATTTTATTGTGTTCATCTTCTCTCATTTACATTACTACCTTATCTCCTCATTGGTTTCTTCAAATCATGATTTTCCCTCTCTGCATCTTATTTTCCTCTGTATAGAGTGATGTTTCTAAGTAAAAAACACAGCCCTAAGCATTTCACTCTCTTGTTTCAGAACTCTGCATACTTGAACCTGTAGGTCTTTTACTGTAAGTCAAGTAGTGGGAGGTCTTACCCTTAGCTGTGTCTCCATCATCATCTCCTGTGACTGTCAGATCTACATGCTTACCAACTATTCCTCCAAGATGTCATGTGCCTTCATGGCTCTTCCTCCTGTCACCTCTGTCATAGGTTCCTTTCTTCTCTAACTGCCAAGTAACCTTAAAGAACCAGTTAAACGTCTCTACCCCTCTTGGCCTTTCCCTGATACTGCCTTCCCATACTTCGATCTTATTGCCCATAATCTGTAGATACGCCATTTTTCCCAAGGGTTTCTTCATTGTAGCAGTAATCATTATGTATTATGATTATAAATGTGCCTATGAGCTCTGGGCATGGCACAATGATTTGGTAAGTGATAGGGACTCAAGGCATATTCATTGATTTGGATAAATGAGTACCTTGAATAACAGCCTAGAAGGATCTCAAGAAACTGAATCTAACAAGATGAAATTTACTAAAAGTGAATGTGAAGTGAGCTCTGGTGGCCTAGTGGCAAGAAGCTACACTGCAATCCCGAGGTGCACAGTTCAAATCTACCTGATGCTCTGCTGGAGAAGGAGGAACAATCGCCTCCTATACCAGTCAGATCTGATTTGATGATACACACATAAAAAAATAATAATGATAAAAAATTTTTAATAAAAAAGTGAATGTGGATAAGGAAAAAAAGAAATTCACAAGTACAGAGATATGGTTGGATAGCACAAAGTGTTTAAAATTACCCAGGGGTTTGGTTGGCATCTCAGTCAAAGGTAGCAATTTGAAATGGTGACCAGAAAAGAATAAAATGTGAAGTATACTGAATGAAGAAGCTAACTATGTGGATTTACACGCAGATTATGTTATATTCCAGGTGATATGCTTTAAACACTAAAATAGTGATAATATAAAATAGTGAAAATACTTTAAACCATGTTATCTTTTCTTATTTTTTTTTGTGTGTGTATACTGTCAAATTGGATATGACTGATGCAGGAGGAAATTGCCCCTCCTTGTCTAGCAGAGCATCTGGTGATTTGAACCATGTACCTCTGGAATTGCAGTGCAGCTTCTTGCCACTAGGCCACCAGAGCTCCCTAAATCATGTTATCTTTTTAAGAATTCTTTTTAAATTATTGGAATGGATAAACCACTAGCTAACTTGATAAAGAAGAAAAAAGAAGATAGCACATATATAAAATAAGAAATGACAAAAGAATAACTGAAATGGTTTTTTTAAATTAAGAGAGACATTGGAGGACTCTCTGCAAATCTTTTGAAAGCCATGAAGAAATGGATTATTTCATAGGGAAATGCAGATAAACAAAATTGATCCATTAGAGATGTTGTTAATTGTTTTTGTTATGCACCATTGAGTTGCTTGTGACTCATACTGACCCTGTGTATAACAGCTCTGAATGCCGCTCTATCCTGAGCCAACCTTTTCATCTCTGACACACCTACCCCCACTACCCCAGTCACTGAGTCAATCCATCTCATCAAGAGTCTTTTTCTCTTACATTGTCCCTCCACCCTCCCAAGCATGATGTCCCTCTCCAAGGACTGGTTCCTCCTTGCAACGTGTCCAAAGTATGTCAGATGAATTCTCCACCACCACAGCTCAAAGGCATAAATTCTCATTCTGTAATCCCTAGTCATTGTCCAGCTTTCTGATACATAGCAAATAGTTGCAAAGACCATGGCCTGGATCAGGCTCACCTTAGTCTCCAGACTGACATCGTTGCTTCTGTGTGTTCTGGAGAGGTCCCCGACAGAAGACTTTCCCAATACAATTTTCTTTATATCTCCTGGCTGCTGGTACCAAGAGTGTTGAGTATGGACCAAGCAAACTGAAGCTTTTAACAATCTCAAACTCTTCATCATCTATCATGATGCTGCCAATCAGCCCAGTGGTGAGAATCTTTGTTTTCTTTATATTGAGCTTCAATCCATATTTAAGACTGCCCTTCCTGATAATAAGTGCAAAGTTTATGAGATAAAAATCTCACTATCCCTGCTTCTAAGGAGCACTCTGACTGCATTAAGCCAGGGTAGAAGCCTCTAGAGTGTTTCCGAGGCTGAAATTTTTTTAAATTATTATTAATTTTAATGAAAAATTTACAGAGACTTTGGATTTCCATTCATTTATTGTTGCACTTTTCTCCCTACCCACCCCACCCCC
>NW_006399843.1:2447106-2551017 GCF_000299155.1 Elephantulus edwardii
TTATAATTTATATATATACTTTTATTTTGTTGTTGAGAATATATAGAGAAAATTTATACCAACAATTCTACATGTATCATATAGTGACACTGATGCTGGTCTTCAACTTGTGTAACAATTCTCACCCTCCTTTTCTGAGCTATTTCTCCACATTAGCATAAACTCACTGGCCCCTTAAGTTCCCATGTAGTCTTTTGAGTTATTCTTTTCAGTCTGATCTTACAGATATTATTTGTAAATGAGCATAATGCTCAAGGCAGACTCTTTTTGCTAGTTAAGCTAAACTACTGCTTAGTTTTAAGATGACTTCAGGGGATATTTTTGGTATAAATTTTAAAGATTACTTCACCGAAGTAGTTTGGTGTAGTTTAAAGATTACCTCAGCACAAAGTAGCCTTATCCAACTTTGATTTCTCCTCATTTGACCAAGGTTCTAAAAAAAAAAATCACTGATCACACTGTCCAACAGTGGTAGCCAGGCACCATCCAGATCTTCTGGTCTCTTAACAAAGGAGACAGTTACTCTTGGGGACAGTTAGCCTCACGTTTCCATATCCTCCTTCTGTTCTTAGTCACCTTCCTCTATTGTTCCAAGTGAACAGAGAACAATTATTGTGCCCTGGTTGTGCTCTTGCAAGCTGTTAAGACCCTAGGCACTGCAACTACTTATTGAACCAGGCTGTAGAACAGAGGCACCAACTGTGTTATGAGACCAAATAACTGGGAAGCCTGTGAAAACCAGACTGTAAACTTTACAGAAACAGACTGCCATGCATTTCTACAGACCTTCCAGTTAGCATCTGAACACTTAATCTACTGTGCCAATAGGAACCCCCACACACAGGCCTTGGATAAACAAACACAAGATTATCTTCATAATATCAGAAACATTCTTCATAAAAACATTCAAGAATATTGGATTTGATGGGTATGATCTGAATAGGATATAAAAATTATGTCTTTTTCTGGTGGCATAATCTGTAGCTAGTTGTGCTGCTAACCCAAAATCCCCTGTGGTTTGAACCCATTGGTGTGGCTCCTTAAGAGAAAGGTAGACAGTCTCCTTCCCATTTCCATTTACAGCCTCAAAAATCCAGTGACCAACTTGGAACTGACTTGATGTTTGGGTTTTTCTTAGTCCTAAAACCAAAAGAGCCACTGGTAGTATGGTGTATTATGTGTTGTATTGCTAAACAAAAGGCTGGAGGTTCAAATCCACCAGATGCTCTGTGAAAGAAAAGTGAGCAGTATTTTCCCATAAAGATTTATAGCCTAAGAAACCTGATAGAGGTCACTCTGAGTCTAAATCAACGGAACACAACAATAACAAACATTTAAATATAAAGCCTTTATAATTAAAATCATGGTACCGGTTCATGAGTAGGCAGATAGACCAGTTGTTAAGTGCTTTCAAGTCCTGTACAACTCATGGTGACACTATGAACAGATATAACCGTTGTCCTTTCCTGTGCCATCCTTATCATCCCTGACACACTTGAGCCCACTGCTGCCGTCACGGTGTCAATCCTTCTCATTAAGGGGTTTCCTCTCTTTTACTGACTTTCCATCTTTCTAAGCTTGATGTCCCTTTCTTAGGAATAGCCTCTCCTAACAACATGCCCAAAGTATGTGAGATGAAGCTTTCCTATCTTTGCCTCAAGGAGCACTCCGGCTGTACTTTCTCCAAGACATATCTGTTTTTTTTGGCAGTCCATGGGATATTCAATACACCTCTCCAACACCACGGCTCAAACGCATCCGTTTTTCTGTCATCCTTATTCATTGTCTAGTTCTCAGGTGCATAGCACATGATTGAAAAGACTCTGGCCTGAATCAGGTGCACCTTAGTCCTCAAACTGACTTCATTGCTTATCAATAATTTGGAAAAGTCCCTGACAGCAGACTTTCCCAATGCAGTATGCCTCCTGATCTTCTGACTACTGGTACAGTCAGGATCAGCAAAGGTGTTGATTGTGAATTCAAGTAAGATGAAGTCATTGTCAGTTTTCAGTCTTTTCTCTATCTATCATGGTCCAGTGGTGAGAATTTTTGTTTTCTTGATGTTGAGGTATAGTCCATATTGAAGGCTGTATGTAGTGTTATTTAAATAAAGAATTAAAATCAACCTTGATGCAGGAGAACTCGATGTACTATAATGAATACCATAAACACTGACTTATCATTGCTTTGAGTCAGAACCAGCTGACATTCTAGTGAGTTTTTGGAGGCTGTAAATCACAAGGGGTGAGATTTCCCATATTTCTCCCTTGGAGCGACTGGTAGATTGAAAAGTTAGAGAGGCGAGTCCTGTTGGCTAGCAATGCAGCTCTCTATTCCACCAGAGCCCCCTATAAATACTCAAGGGAATGGAAAGAATTTATGTAAATAAGTAACGTACAAGTCAGTATTTTGACTCTATGCTCTAAGGTTAAGGACAGAAGGGATGTATGTAAAACTGTGTTCTGGCTCATAAATTTCTTTTTCACAAAGTTAGGAGGTTAGAAACTGTTTTATGTGTGTTCTAGAATTGAGTAAAATAAGTTAAAAATTGCAGATACAGGTTCCTAGCTGCTGGAGAAAGGAGTGACAAATAAGGGAAAGGGGGAGAGGAAGGAATGACCTTTCTGAGGTTGGATTGGAGCTGGAGGTGTTCACATGATGTAGAGTTTATAGGTCTGGTAAAGAAGCCCTGGTCGGGTAGAAGGGTAAGCATGACATTACTAACTGAAAGGTTGGCAGCCTGAACGTATGTACCATTTGCTTTGAAGGAGAAAGATGAGACTAGCTGTATTCACTGAGTTTTATAGACTCAGAAACCCAAATGGAGGTTCCTGTGAGCTGAAATGGATTCCATGGGTTGTGTGCTCTGGTGGTGTTAGTTGATTGTGGGGTGTTTTTGTTTCTGTTTTTTTAATCTCCGTAAAGGAGCCCTGTGATGAAATGGTTAAATCCTGCACTGCTAATGAAAAGGTCAGTGGTTTGAACTCACCAGCCACTCTGCAGAAGGAAAATGTGGCAGTCTGCTTCCATGTGGATTACAGCCTTTGACGCACTCTGAAAGAGTTCTCCTCTGTCCTATGATGACATTGTGAGCTAGAATTGACTCAGCCACTGACAGCAACACGTTTTTAATGTCTCCTACTCTGTATAAACCAGTGCCATGGAAGAGTCACTGATGTGTGATGACCTCATGTATGTTAGAGTGAAAATGTGCTCTACAGGGTTTTCAGTGGCTGTTTTTGTGGAAGTAGATGGACCTTTCTCCAAAGGTGCTTCTGTGTGGACTTGAACCTCTAACCTTTTTGTTAGCATGCCATTGACATTCTCAGGGATGCACTCTATCTATCTATCTATCTATCTATCATCATCATCATCATCATCATCTATCTATTATCTATCTATCATCTATCTATCTATCTATCTATCTATCTATCTATCTATCTATCTATCATCTATCTATAATTTGTTGATGTTGAACCCATCCTGATATGTTTACACCCTGTGTGTTGTAGAAGAGAACTTCCCCATGGGATCTCCTTGACCAGAAGTCTGTTGGCAGACCTTGTTTCCAGGCTGCACTGGGTGGATTTGAACTGCCAGCCTTTAGGTTGATAGTTAAACACAAAGCATTTAGGATACCTAAGTACCAGGAAATAAAAAGACAAATTGCGTTAGGAAAATCTGCTGTCAGGGACCTTGCTAGAGTTCCAAAGAGCAACAATGTCAGTATAGAGACTAGGGTGTGCCTGATCCATGCCGTAATCTTTGCAATTACCTGTTATGTACCAGAGAGCTGGACAGTGACCAAAGAGGACAGAAGAAGAATTGATACCTTTGAGTTGTGGTGCTGGAGAAGAATATTGAACATATCATTGACTGCCAAGAGAACTAATAGATGTGTCCTAGAAAGGGTAAAGCCAAGCTGTTCACTGGAGGCAAGGATTTTGAGGCTCCATCTAACATACTTTGGGCATGTTGCCATGAGGGATCAGTCCTTCAAGAAGGACATCATGCTTTGAAGGGTGGAGGGATAGCATAGAGGGTAGAGGAATACCCTGGATTAGATGGATTGACACAGTAACTAGGGTAGTAAGGGTAAGTGTGTCAGAGAAGTGAGACTGGCTCAGGACAGAGCAGTGTTCAGAGCTATTGTGCATAGGGTCACTATGAGTCGCAGGTGATTTGATGGCACACAACAACAACAAGAACCTACATCTTTATCACTACAGCTTCATTGGTATATCTAGATTTCTCTTTTCCTATTAAGATAAATAAATATATAAATCTGTGAGCATACATACGCATAGTTCTTACTCTGTTTTCTGAGTAGCCCTAGAGTATAGTGTTAGCCAGTAGCAATGAGCACATCTCAGGTCTAAGTCTTGGTTTCTAGAAACTATTCTTCAATAAAAGGAACCAGAGTTCTGGGGAGCTCTGGTGGCCTAGTGGCAAGGAGCTGCAACTACAATCCCAGAGGCGCACTGTTCAAATCCACCAGATGCTCTGCTGGGGAAGGAGGGACAATCTGATTTGATGGTACACGCACACAAAAATAATAATATAAAAAAAATTTTTAAAAAAAGGAACCAGAGTTCTGTAGCAAAATGATTGGTTCCATTCTGATTCCTGAATTGGGACAAGAAAAGTAAAGGTGAATTTGAAATATCTTATGATGCCAAAAAGTAAGAAAGTGCTCAAAATGGGAGTATGTGGGAAGGAACCAACATGGCAGTGTCCCACTGACCACATTTGGAACCATTTGAGCAACAATATAAATAATAGCAGTAATGGAATATTAGAAGAAAGCATTATACACGAGAGCATATCCTGATGGAAATAAATCCTTACTCTTCTTTCTAACCAAAGTTCCAAGGAATTAGAAGGAGTGATGGAATTAGCAGAGACTCATTGGGGAAACCCCATACTGACACATGTTGCTAACCCATCACTGCCATCTAGTCAATTCTGATTCCTCGTGTGACCCTGCTGGGCGAAGTAGAACACCTCCAGGATTTCTAAGGTTAAGTCTCTGTGGAAGCATTCTGCCTCCTCTTTCTCCATTAGAGCATCTAGTAAGATTCAACCCATGATCTGTTGGTTACCAGGTGAATGCTTTAACCACAGTGCTACCAGAGAAAGAAAAATCAGTGGAGGCTAAAATTAAAATGGCTGGGGAAAGTGATGATAAGAAAAGGGACCTGGTTACAAAGCATCTTCCTCACCTGAGCCTTACTAACTAGGAGCTCCGATGGCTTAGTGTGTAGTGAGCTGTGTTCCTAACCCTCTCTGATGGTTCAAACCCTGCAGCTCCGCTAGAGGAAAAGAGACAGTCTCCTCCCTTGATGCTTATCAACTACCTAGAGGACAATAGCAGCTTTGCAGGAGGGAAACCTGGCAAACAAGCCCTGCCTTTTCTGAGTAACCCAGGCTCTCTTTACCAATAACATGATATGTGAGCATCAGATCTTTTAGATGAGGTCCCAGGGTGCCATCATTCCTGCCAAAAATATAGACTCTGAATTTAGTGATAAGGGAATTTGGACAACTGCAAATAGAGGAACATGATGCAAAATAACGACCAGTCAGTAGTCTTCAAAATTGTCAGGGTCACGAAAGACAAAGAAAGACTGAGAAACCAATTGCCCCAGATAGGACAAGGCAAAAAAAAAAAAAAACCAAACAAGAGAAGTAAAAGCAGTGTGAGAACTTGGAGCAGAAAGAAAAGATATCAGGGAGACAAGTGTTAGAATTTCACTAAGGTCTGTAGAATCTGGTAGAAGGTTAATAGTACTGTCATTGTACATCTGTGATGATGTAACAAGTAAACATTAATATTCAGGCAAGCTGGGTAATGGATATAAGAGAATTCTTTGTGCTGTTTCTGTCATTTTTTGTGTGTGCCTGAAATGATTTCAAAGTGAAAAGTAAACAAGTTAAAATATTTGCTTGTTGTTATTGCGTGCCCCTTGGGCAATTCTGACTTCTCTTGACCCTACATGACAGGGTTTCCTAAGCAGTACCTTTTTTTTTAAAAAAAAAAAAAGAGTTGAAGCACTAGGAGTCATCGCGGAGGGAACCATGTTGCACCCGAACATCTTGCTCACCAGGGGTTGGAAAAACCACACTAGGCAAAGAGCTTGCCTCAAAATCAGTACTGAAATATATTAATGTGGGTGATTTAGCTAAAGAAGGGCAGGCTATATGAAGGCTATGATGAAGAATATGATTGTCCCATTTTAGATGAAGATAAAGTAGTGGATGAGTTAAAAAACCAAATGAAAACAGGTAGAGTTATTGTTGATTACCATGGTTGTGATTTGTTTCCTGAACACTGGTTTCATACAGTTTTTGTGCTGAGAACAGATAGCCATATATTGTACAAAAGACTTGAAACAAGAGATTATAATGAGAAGAAACTTCAAGATAATATTCAGTGTGAAATTTTCCAAATTCTTTATGAAGAAGCCATTGCGTCCTACAAGGAAGAAATAGTACACCAGCTGGCTAGCAATGAACCAGAAGATCTAGAGGATAATGTAAATCAGATCTTGAAATGGATTGAACAATGGCAGAAAGATAATAGTGCTTCACTGACCACAACAGACATGCTTACGTCATAGAATTACACATTTATCAGTATTTCATATTCAAATTGTATTCCAAAGCTAGCATGTGAGGTGTAAGAACCTAGACTGTTTTTTCTCCATGATAAAGCTCTATAATCTCACATATAATGACTAGAACATAATTAAAGATTGAGAGCAAAGATTGCCATAATTTTAATTTATGAACTCTTAAAAGATACAGAAACCTGACGAGTGGGTGGACATCTGTAAAACTTACTACAGAATACGATAAAAGTGGTCTCTTAAAATAAAAAAGACTTGGAAAAAAAATAATATCTTTTTCTTTTGGTTCAAGTCCACATAGCAAATTAGGTTCTCATTTGTCAAATTATGTGAGAATTGTTCAGGGACATTAGTTATGTGTGTTGACATTCTCTTTAATTGTGTTCTGGTTGTTGTGTGTCCAGTGTTCTAGTGTCCCTGCTCCCATACTGTCTCCTTTGGTTTAGAGTCATTGTTGGCCGTTTGGTCTTATCTATTGTTACTCAGTGCTGTGGAGTTGATTCCACCTCATAGTGACCCTGTACAACAGAAGGAAACAGTGCACTGACCTCGCTGGCCTCATGTGTTGGCCTGTTTCAGCCCCTTGTTCCAGCTCTTTCCATCTCATTGAGGATTTTTTTTTTTTTTTGCTGACACTCTCTGCTTACCAAGTACCACACCCTCTCCAGGGACTGGTTCTAGTCCAGAACTAAGGAAGATGAATTCTTGCCATCCTCTCTTCTAAGGAGTACTCTGCTTGCACTTCTTTCAAGACAGATGTGTTTGTTCTCTGGCAGTCTATGGTCTATTCACTTTTTAAAAAAAACCAAAAAAAACCCACAACAACACCATAATTCAAATGCATCAGTTCTTCATGAGTCATCCTTATTCATTGTCTGGCTTTTCATGAACACATGGCTACTTAAAACACCCTGGCTTTAGCCAGGCATAGAATAACCCTCAAAGTAACATCTTTGCTCTTAAACTTATAAGAGGTCTTTTGCCACAGATGGAGGAGCTCTGGTGGCATAATCCATAGTGAATTGTGCTGCTACCCTATGGGAGATAGATGGGCCATCTCCTCCCCTTGTGATTTACAGCCTCGAAAACCTGGTGGAGGGTTGCTGTGACTTGAAACAGACTTGACGGCAGTAAGTTTGAGCTTTGCCACAGGTTTGTCCAATGCGTTACATCCTTCAGTTTTGACTGCTGCTCCCATTGGTGTTGATTGTGGACCCAAGTACAGTGAAATCCTTGGCAACTCCAGTTCTCTGTTTAGCACGATATTGCTAAATCTGTCAGGAGCATTTTGTTTTCTTTGTGTTGAGCTGTAATTCCTACTGAAAGCTCTAGCCTTTTTAGTTCATCAGTAAATGCCTCAGATTCTCTTCACTTTCAGCAGGAAAAAATGTGTCATTTGCAAATTGCATGTTTTTAATGAGTCTTCCTCCAGTCTTGGTGCTGCATTCTCTATATGATGCAGTTTCTCAGATTATTTTCACAGCATACTAATTGGCTATGCATGGCCTCATATGGATTTTTTTTTAATGGAGTGCTGTACTTAGGGATAATAGCCTTTATTTTGGGTGCCAATGTGTTAGTTTCAGTTGAGCATTCAAAGAATGCCTCACAGAGCCTTGTAGCCTCAAGTGGACCTTTAAGTCTGGACTTTTTAAGAATTTGAGTTCTGTTCCTCATTTTTCTTCTGTTCTGTGAGGGGCCATCTATTTTACCCTGATCATAATGATTTATAACAGTGGTGGGGCACCATCTAGTTCTTCTAGCCACAGGGCTAGAACAACATGTTTGTTGTTTTTTTCCTCTCTTTTGCTCCTGATGAGTAAAGATCAATAGTTGTAGCATGGATGGCTGCTCATAAGACCCCAGATGATACTCATCTCATCAGGATGTACCACATCAATATTGTCAACTCTATTATACCAGATGACTGAGTCTTTTCATAGACTGAGGTCCTAGACTTTAAACTCAGACGAATCTCCAGAGGTTTTATGTCTGAGAAGTAACTGTGTAACTCTGCCTTCTAATAATATATATTCGCACATCTGTACATGTAGATGCTTTTGTGCACACATACGTGCATGTACTCACATTATACCTCTCTCTTCTTCTCATTGCTGTTGAGATTGAACTAAAACATAGCTGACCCTCTAGTGGGTTTTTTTCAGAGGTTGTAAACTGCATGAGATGAGATTGCCATCTTTCTACTGCAGAGCAGCTGGTGAATTTGAACTGCCTGCCTGGCAGTGCACCTCCTTACTCACTAGGTCACCACAGCTCCCTCATATATAATACCTGTGCACAAGTATATGGAACCATATGCACATATTTTGTTATTGTTGCTGAATGATAGATGTCATAATATTTAGCACAAATATAATTTTCCCTGTGTTCTTCTTAGTGTCATTGTTTCCTCTGGTGAGAGCATCCACATTCACTGCTACTTTTATCATCACCACAAAGTATCTACACTAAAAAAGTAATTCTCCCTTTCCTCTTCATCCCATTCTCTGGTAGCCACCAGGCAACAATGTGTGGACATGAATCACCAGGGGATTTTGTTAAAATGCAGATTCTAATTCTGTGGTTAGAATCCTCTATGAGTCTGTATTTTTATTAAGTTCCCAGGTCTAGGGAGCTCTAGTGGCGAGAAGCTGCATTGCAATCCCAAAGGTGGGCAGTTCCAATCCACCAGATGCTCCTCTGGAGAAGGATGGGCAGTCTCCTCCTATGCCCGTCAGTTCCAATCTGACAGCACACAACTGGGAGGAAGGGGGGGGGAGAAGGAGAAGTTCCTAGGTGTAAAAAAGAATGATGTGGTCTGCATGAAGACAGCTGCATCTGACTCTACCCACTCCACAAGGAGGAACAGTCTCCAATCAAACCACCTACAACGTGAAATGTTAGGTTAATGTTAATGATTCTTATTAGATCAGACATGCTCATTCGCTTTCTGCATCCACTTCTGCCAGTTCTGACACTAATCTCCCACCCAGTACACTATTACTGGGCCCACTACTCTGTTGCATTGGCCTTACAGAACTCAGATCAGACTCACAAATACGAGATTTATTAGGGAAGTTAACAAGGTACTACAATTCCAGTAGAAAACAGGATACAATTCCTCAATCAGAATAGCTTCTTAGGTGTGCTTGGCAGGCCCTTTCACCTCAACATCATGACTTTAGGTCATTGTTACAAAGCTCTCTTAGTACTGCCCATTATGGTGCCTTCCCTTTGCAGCTCGTCCTCCACCAAGCTTGGGCGAAGGCCCTTGGCTCTGGTTCTCTGGGGCCAGCTCTGTCTCATGTTGGTCTCTGGTTCTTTGCTGCTGCTACACTGTCTCCATCTCGGTCTATTTACATCCACAGGAGTTTCTCTGACCCTAAGGACGCATGACACATTCTTTGCTTTTTCTTTCTTGCGTGTAGTGGAGCCTTATTTTCTGCTGTTGAACCTGCCCTATTTAAATTTGGTGGATGGCAAGACTGGCCAATCCCCTCATTAGTAATCTGTAAACTTTGTTTTCATATTTCCATCCTAAAGACACTGTTCACCTCATTCCCATCATGACATAAACTTACCCAGCCATGTGGTGAAAAGCAGAGTCAGTGGGCTAAAAAGGCACCGTGTCAGGTAATGATGATGCTGGCTCTGGGTTCACACTGACAGTACTAAGTGCCTAGATAGTGACTAAATAGAGTATATAGAGGACTCAAGCATTGGACATGGTGGACGGAATGGGTTTAGTAAGATCCCTTTTGATCCTGATAGTTTCAGTGACACAGACCATTTAAGCCTCAGAGCTGTATCTGAGCAATAGTGGTGACGAGAACAGTGTATTGATCTGAGAGTTAGATAAATCAGAATCCCATATTCATAGTTTACTATCTGGATGACCTTGAACAAGTGATTTTAGCTTTTTGAGTTTCTGTTTTCAATCGGTAAAATAAATACAGTGCAATCTCCATGGCAGATAAACATAAGAGAAAATACGTTTTAAGGGCTTAGCTTAGCTCTGGACAATAGAGTAAGTGTTCATAAAAGTATCCTTGGTGCGATAGACTGACACAGTGACTACAACAATGGCTTTAAGCATAACAGAAATTGTGAGGATGGCATAGGATTGGGCAGAGTTTGCTGCAAAATGTAGGGTTACTGTGAATTGTACCCAATTCTGCAGCATCTAATAACATCAACAGCATTATTATAGTCTATCCTCTTAGAATTCTCTTTTGTTGGAAGATCAGAGTTGCAATGATCTCGTGTCCTAGTAGCAAAGAAGCAATCCCAAAGGCATGCGGTTCAAGGCTACCAGCTGCTTTGTGGGAGAAGGATAGGCCCTCTCCTTCCATGGGATTAACTGCCTCTGAAAACCTGCTAGAGGGTCAACTATGAGTCAGTTCAGACTCAACAGTACACAACAACAACAATGCATAAAAAATACTGTAAGAGACCTCTTAGTTGTGTGCCAGGTAAGAAGAGGCCATGGTTGCTATCGTTAGGCCCTAGGTCCAGCCCCTGATTCATGTCAACCCTGTGCACTATGGATTTAGTCTGTCATGATATATAGAATTTTTGTTAAATTTTTACAAATAGACCTAATTTGTTCCTCGAATGCCTTATCTGGAAGCTCTGCTGAAGCCTCTTCAGCATTGTAGCAATAACACCAAGCCTCCACTTACAGACAGCCTGATGGCTGTGCACGGAGTGTATTGATCAGAAATTGAACTTGCTCTCCTTCGTGGAGGTGAGAATTCTACCACTGAGCCACCACTACCCCCAAACTAGTTATTGTGGGCTCAATCCCAACTCATGCTGACCTCATGTTTGTGAGAGTAGAACTCTGCCCTCTAAAGTTTTCAAAAGTTGACATTTTGGAAGTGGGTTGCCAGGCTTTTTTTCTGAGGTACTCTTGAGTGGACTCCAACCACCAACCTTTCAGTGAGCCACTGAACACATTAACAGTTTGCACCACCCCCGGACTCCAGGATATGGTTTCTTAAGTAAAAATTTTCTTGGATGAATTAAAAAAAACAACAACACAAAACCAACAAAATTTGTTCTTATCTGCCTTAACATGATTACCTTTTGATTTTTCGTAAGCATTAACATGAAATGTGACAAATGATTCTTTGATTCAAACTAATTACCTGAGTCTAATAGTCTGAGCTATTGTGATCCTTGCATTAAACGTTATTTCATAGTTTAGTGTCTTTGAGCTCACAGTCACCCTCCCTTCTCCTCCCTCAGGAAACTTCCCAGAAGCATTTGGCTGGGCTCATGCTCTCTTAGCACCTTATGCTGTTTGTTCTATCTTCAGATGTGTTTCCACCAACTGCCAGTGTCTCTTCCTCTTCCTCACTTTACTGCAAACTTCTTGAAGGTCTGGGGCTTTACGTAGCCTCAGAGCTTAAGGTAGCCCTGGAACTCATTCAGTACTTTCCAAATTTTTTCAATTTTATTTTAATAATTTTAATGAACATTTACAGAGATTTTGGATTTCCATTCATTCATTCATTCATTCATTGTTGCACTTTTCTCCCTGCCCAGTCCTCCCCCACTCCCCACCCCTCCAGTTTGCTCCTTTCTTTGAAAAGTAAAAGAAAAAATTCTTTCTTTGGTATACAATCACCCCACACCCCTTCCACCACCCCAAATACACTCCACTATGCAACTTTAATTCTTGTGATAACTATAATACCCTATCATGTATAGCTTTTAAATTATTCTCTCCCTCATCTGTTTCAATGCAGTATACACAATTTATCCAGTTTTTCTCAGTCTTACCCCAACCCTGATATCAGTCCCATTCTACAACAGTGGCACCATGCAGTATTTGTACTTTTGTGACTGAGATATTTCACTCAGCATAATGTCCTCTAGGGTCACTCATTTTTAATAATATTGCATGAGTTCCTTGTTTTTCAATGCAGCATAGTATTCCATTGTGTGAATATACCACAACTTCTCTATCCATTTGTTTGTTGATGGGCACCTGGGCTGTTTCCAACTCCTTGCTATTGTGAACAAAGCCGCAATAAACATGGGTGTGCATATATCTGCTTGGATGTCAGTTATGGTCTCTTTGGGGTATATTCCCAGTAGGGAATTGCTGGGTCGAATACTATCTCTATTTGCAACTTTTTGAGAAAGCGCCATACAGCCTTCCACAGTGATTGCACTGTTTTACACTCCCACCAACAGTGAATAAGGGTTCCAGTTTCCCCACAACCTCACCAGCATTTGTTGCTTGCTGTTCGGTTAAATTTTGCTATTCTGACTGGGGTGAGATGATATCTCATAGTTGTCTTGATTTGCATCTCTCTCAGGGCTAGGGATATTGAACATTTCTTCATGTGCTTGTTGGCTATCTGAATGTCTTCTTTGGTGAAGTGTCTGTTCATATCCTGTGCCCATTTTTCTATTGGATTGTTTATCTTTATCTTGTTGTTGTGCTCATGTATTTTATAAATTCTAGATATAAGTCCCTTATGTGACATGTCATTCCCAAATACTTTTTTCCCAGTCAGCGGCTTCCCTTTTTACCCTGTTGGAGTTTTTGGATGTGCATAGGGATTTGATTCTTAGAATGTCCCATTCATCTATTTTATCTTCTCCTGGTTGTAGATTACTTTCCGAATTATTGTTGGACTGATTCTAGGGCACAGGAAGTCTTCAAAGACTGGGGGGGGGGCGGGGTGTATGTGTCTGTGTCTGTGTGTGTGTCTTAGGCATGGAAGAAGGTTCAGAACTGGAACTGGTGATGCTTGAGCTGAAACTTGAGCAGAGGTAGTAAGAGGAGTGAGGGAAATGAATGGA
The DNA here is from genome assembly GCF_000299155.1 of Elephantulus edwardii. Taxonomy (NCBI): domain Eukaryota; kingdom Metazoa; phylum Chordata; class Mammalia; order Macroscelidea; family Macroscelididae; genus Elephantulus; species Elephantulus edwardii. The sequence continues at coordinate 2,460,555 of NW_006399843.1, forward strand.
AGAGCTGAGCATGAGATGTAGGGGTTTTGTATAAAGCATTGGCCGGTGAAGTTGGAGAGTAGACAAGGGCTAGAGTGAGTTTGAAATTGGCTTTTATCATGAGGACAATGGGAAGCCAGTAAAGAATTTAAGCAGCAATGTGTGTAGGCTGGATTGATTGCTAATATTAGATAGAAACTGGCTAGGAGTTTTATGCCTAAGCCAAGAAATTAGACCCCAGCTGCTTCCCTCAGTGCCTCTTTCTGGTCTTAATTCTTTGCCCCTCAGACCAGATTGGTCTTTGCCTGACCTGCCTCAGGCAATTCTTCTGCTCTTCAGTGGGCGCAGACCTTCATGGGCACAGACCTTGGAGCATTGCCTGTCTTAGCTTGAGGACTTGTGGCTGGTCTGTTATGCAGAAGACACTGGAATGAGTCAGATAGCAAGGGGCTGAGGGTAAACATTTGGACATTTAGTGGGTTTCAGGACCAGATCTGCTATACCCTAGCTCTGGGGACACTGGAGAAGTATGTAACCTCTTTGTGCCTCATCCATAAAACAGAAATAACACCTACCATTTAGGTCTTCTGTGAGAACAGAACTTGATTATGAAGAAAATAATAATGACCATTTGGCAAGCATCATCTGTGTGTCAGACCCTGTATCAGCCACATCCCTTGACTGATGAGAGCTTATGTAAAACACCAGAACCAGTGTTTGTTTTGTGGTAGATACTCGAGAAATGTTCTCTCCCTTCTCTCCTTCCACCTCCTGCTTCCTGTGCTGCCTGCAGTTTGTCAGTAGCTGGCAGATACTGTCTCGTAGTGTCTTCCAAATAATTTACCTCTTCCACAAATTGCCAGAGATGATAGCAAAGGATGAACATGGGCTCCGGAAGCAGTTAGTAATTGCTTCATCAGTTAACTGAGGAAGTGCATAGGACTTGGAAATAAACTAGTATCTGTGTTCTGACCAAATAATCAGAATAAATGTGTGAACTTGAGCTCTGTGTAAGTGGAATACGTGAGGTTATCTAAGAAATGCCCCTACCGAGGCCTGACACTACTAAGGAACTGTGGTTGGGTTGTTGCACTACCAACTGAAAGGCACGTGGTTCAAATCCATCAGTGGCTCTGAGGGAGAACTAAGGACAGTCTCCTCTCATATGATTTACAGCATTGATTTTGACTGACTCAAGGGTGCTTAATAACCACCACCACTTGGCCTGACATCTCTCTGATACTGTGCCCTAGATTTATCTGAAAATAAATCAAAGTGCCTCTCAGTCTTCACAGCACCTCCCCCCACCCCCTTGGTGTAGGTTTTAGGTAACTCAGATCCTCTTTGACAACATAAAGCACAGATTAAACCTAACTCCGTATCAATCCTAGGATTATAGGATCATGAGAATAAATCTTGGGTTGGCTGTGAGATGATTTCACTTAAATAGCATTCAGAACAAAGCAGCTATGGGATAGGCAGCTCTGAGCTCAGTTTATTGTTCATTCCTGGCTCCCAAAGATGAATTTTTATGAATGACACTGCACAGGAGCAGGTTGGGTCACCAACCATTGTTATCACACTCAATGCTGCCCGTGGTTCTGGGCCCAGTACTCATCTGCAGAAAACAAGGCACAGTACCAGGAAAGCAGGGGTTAAGATGCCATTAAAATGATCTGCTCGTCCGTGTCTGCAGTGACAAGTCAGAGGCTAGCTGTTCCCTAGAGATAAACCTAAAACTGGAGAATTTTGGAATATGCTTAATGCCTGCCCATGCAAACATCTTTCCATAAAATTGCCTTCTCTCTTTGTGCCCATCCTTGCCCAGTCTCAAGTGTTGGGGGCTGATTAGGGGAGAAGACTATCCAGACCCTTTCTCTTATTTTCACCTGATGTTTTCCAGCAACAGCTGCAGGCATACGTTGCCTGGGTGAACGCACAGCTGAAGAAGAGGCCAGCGGTGAAGCCTGTGCAGGACCTTCGGCAAGATCTCCGGGATGGGGTGATCCTGGCATATCTCATCGAGATCGTTGGTCAGTTGGCCCGGGGCTCAAAGAGACCTGAATGTGACCTTTTTTATGCTCCATATGCCCTCAGAGCAGGTTGTTTCTTCCTTGCGATGTATGGAAATGAGAGTAGGGGGAAAGGTAACACGCTTGTCCAAGGCTAATTCATTTCTTTTTAAGTCAGTAAATATTGTGTTCCAAGTACTATTGTGCTGTGGGGACAAGCTGATGAGAACAGTCAATGTTCTCAAGAGCTCCTAGTCTAGCTGGAAAGACTGGAAGGGAAGCCAGTCTCATTTGTGTGCTGATTCTGATCAGTCTGATGGGGTGAGAACAGAGAGGGTCTAAGCTGGGACACCACCCCAGGCTTAGTAAGTTCAGGGCCAGTGGGCAAGAAGAACTGATGTTTAAAACAAGGCCAGAAAGGGGAGTGGTAGTCAGGCAAGAAGAGAGTCTATCATCAGCAAAAGGATCCTCCTAGGATACTCAGGAAAGGGAACTCCAGCAGCAGTCTGCAGAGAGCTGTGCTGCTAACCCAAAAGCAGCTGCTCTCAGTGGTTTGAATCCACCAGCAGCTCTTAGGGAGAGAGTTGGGCCATTTCCTGTGTGCTTTTTGGCCTCAGAAACCCAGTGGAAATTCAGCTATGAGTCAGCTATGAGTTCAGATGCAACAGCATGATGGTTTTCCCCAGGATCTATAGAAAGAGCTGTGGTGGTGCAGTGGTTAATCACCTAGCCACAATCTGAAAAGTCTGTGGTTTGAACCCAGCAGTGCCTCCACAGGAGAAAAGACCTGGCCATCTGTTCACGTGAAAATGACAATCCAGGAAACCATTTGTGCCAGTTTTACTCCCTTACAATGGATCTCTATGCATTAGAATCAACCTGAGAGCTCATAACCAGAACACCGTACCCACCGCCATGGTGCTTCATGAGAAAACTTTTCTTTTGAAGTCCTGCACTGTGGATCTCTTTTATTAGATGGCACCATACCTTTATTTTCATGTCATTTGTTCAGTTGCCTATTACCATCTGTCTCACTGAATGGCAAGGATTTGTTTATTCATCCATCTCCTGTATAGACTGAGCTCTTTCAAAATAGGACACTTACACACACACACACACACACACACACACACACACACGTTTTCACAACTTCTAACCAAGTATCTAGTCTTGAACATATATTAATCTACTGAGTGGTTTGGAGTCCTTGAGAGAGCTGAGGTTTGAGAGGTGTGGGAGAAACCAGGTTTGCAACAGGCAACTTATCTGTTAATCCCTTACTGGGACACTCATGAATCTGAGTATTAATTTATAGTGATATTTGTAACAGCATCTCCTGAGTGGTGACACTCTATATCTCATTTAATCCTAGTACCTTCAGGAGATAGTAATATTATCCCCATTTTTTGACAGCTAAAGCTTGAGAGAGAGAATTTGTAAAAACTCAATTATTCACTGAGCACTGAGTACATGTCAAGCATCATGCTGAACAGGCTAGTTTGATTGACTGGTTCTTTGATGGAGTTTTTACTCATTCATGACTTCTGTGATGTTTGGAGGGACTAAGCAACTTTCTAAGATCACATAACTACAGGTGGTAAGGCAGAGGCACAAACCTGGACATGCTGTATTTCCGAAGCTCATTTTAATAATTTTTAATTTATTTGGACAAGTTATACTTAGACTAGTAGATAATCTAGAAAATGTGGAAAACTGAAAAGTTAAAAATCTTTTCTTCACTAACTGTTTTCCCACCTGTTACCCTGGCTACCCATTCTCTTAGCAGTTTCGTGTCTGTCTCTTCAGAAATAGTCACTGAATATATAAGAATTACGATTATGTGTTCTTACACTCCCGGCACCCAAGTTCTCAAACTCAGCAGTCTGTTATGACTGTGCTGTGTAGGAAAACTCCCTAATACATGTATCTGTACTTATAGAAGTCATGTCCTTGTTTCCAGTTCTTTCATTGACCCACTCTTATCAGGCTTTTGATCACACTACACTGAAAGGGAGCTCTGCAGGCGTAATCTTAGGGATTTGCCCTACTAATCCAAAAGCCATTCCTCTCTGGCACTTTGAATCAACCAGTGCTCTGAGGGAGAAAACTGGGTAGCTATCCTCCCATCAGCCTTGGAGACAGATACAGGTCTCATTTGAACACAATCTGCTGTGCTGACATTCCCAGTGGAGGCTCAGCTGTGAGTCAGTTCTGATCCAATAGCAACGACAGTGAGAAACTGCACTGAAACAGCTCTCATCAGGATCACAGCCTTCATCTTGTCAGACCCCCTGGCCAGGCCTCAGTCCTCATTTTATCTAACGTAACAGAAATTGACAGAGTTGACCACTCCCTCCCCTTTCAAGCATCATCTTGGCTCCCAGGATTTGATGCTGCTGTTAGAGGCCGTCAATCAGCTTCTCCTCGTAGTGACTCTGTCCCACAGAACAAAGCCCTGCCCAGCCCTGCACAGTCCTCCTAATTGCTGGTTGGCTTGCGCCCATTGTTGTAGCCACTGTATGTATTATTCTTTCCTGTGGAGGATCTTCCTATTTTGCACTGACCTACCCTGAGTCATAGTCACAAGGTCGTTACAAGACAATGCAGCACCCTAACAATTAACTTAAGTCGATAATGTGAGTCTGATTGGCCATTCTTGTAAACCTTGAAGGTCATGCCAGGTTATGTTCCCTGGTTCTTAGTGTGAGCACTTTTCTGCATGCCTATTAATCTGCTTTCAACTGGCCACACTGTTGAGTAACAGAGAACTCAAATGGATTCTGAATTTATTAACTTGGAGTTAAGGCTATTCTGTGACTATGACCTTTAAAAAACCATGTGCTTTTAAATTTACACCTTGCAGATTCCAGATCCTTTTATTTCAGGAAGCAGCCCATGCCCACTTAAAACTATTCTGTTTTCTTCATATGCTATATCCAGTCATTCATATGTGCTGCTCCTTGACTTTATATTAAAAATATACTGACTTCCTAGAGTTACCTTCCTCCACTTCAGCCTAAACCATCAGTCTCTTTGCTTTCACTGTTTTCGTTGTCCTTCTCCCTTATCTCTTTGTGCCTTCTCCATGACTGTGTCTTCATATCTTCTCCAAGTCTATGTCTGCAGACAGTCAACTCCTAAGACACATCAGATCATGTCACTCCCTTGCTTAAAACTCTCCATTGACTTCTCATTACTCTCAGAGTAAAATCCAGGCTCTTGACATGTTCTTAAAAGCTCTACAGGACTTGGCTTGCTAGCCTCCTTACTACACTTCAGCCACACAGGTCTTGTTGCTTTTCTTCAGAGAAGCCAAGCTCATCACCACCCTGACATTTTAGACCCACAGTTCCTCAGCTGGAATGCTTGTTCCTCCAATCTTAACATCCCTTTAAGTCTGTCCAAATATATGATCAGAGAAACCATGATCACTCTGCTTTCTTTTCCTTCACAATTCTTGTCATGATTAGGGTTTCTATCTCAGTTCTGAGGAGAGTACCAGAGGAGTGTCTATCTAGCTTTCATTGACTGTGCAAAGGCTTTTGATTATGTGGATCACAATAAGCTGTGGCTAACTCTGAGGGTATTGGGAATCTCAGAACACTAGATTGTGCTTGTGCAAAACCTATGCTTGGACCAGGAACAGAGTGAGGAAACATTACATGGTTAAAATCAGAAAAAGTGTATGCCGGTGAAGTATCCTATCTCCATACCTTTTCAATCTATATGCAGAACAGATTGTTCAGGAGGCTGGACTTCATGAGGAGGAATGTGGCATCAGGATTCTAGGAAGACTCCTTGACAACCTGTGTTATGCAAACGATACAACCTTGCTTGTCAAAACTGAGGGGGACCTGAGGCATTTGCTGCAAAAGGTGAAGGACTGCAGCCTTCAATGTGAACTGAAGCTCAACATCAAGAAAATCAAGATTCTCACCACTGGGTCAACTGGCAACATCATGATAATCAAGAGATTGAGATTGTTAACAGCTTCAAATTGCTTGGCTTCATAATCAACATTCTTGATAACAGCAGTCAGGAAATCTTCAGAAGAATTGCATTGGGAAAATCCGCTGTCAGGGACCTCTCCAGAGTACTGAAGAGCAATGATGTCAGTTTAGAGACTAAGGTGTACCTGATCCAGGCCATGGTCTTTGCATTTGTTACGCATCAGAAAGCTCGACAGTGACTAAGTATGACCGAAGAAGAATTGATGCCTTTGAGTTGTGGTGGTGGTAAAGAGTATTGAATAAACCATGGACTGCTAGGAGAATAAACAGGTTCATCCTGGATAGGGTGAAACCAGGGTGCTCCTTGGAGGCAAAGATTTTGTAGCTCCTTCTGACATACTTTGAGGAGCATGTTGCAAGTAGGGACCAGTCCTTGGAGAGGCACATCATGCTTAGAAGGGTGTAGGAACAGTGCAAGGGAGGAAGACACTGGATGAGATGGACTAACTCAATGACTGGGGTACTGGGGGTAGAAGTGTCAGAGGCAATGAGGTTGTCTCAAGGCAGGGCAGGTTCAGAGCTGTTGTACACAGTGTCGCTAAAACTTACAAGCAACTTGATGGCACAAAAAACAACTTGTTACCTTGGTCAGTTGTCTGGCACCCCTGTTTTAGGATGTAAAACAGACAGGAAGAGGCTGTATCTGTCTTGATCACTACTACCTTTCAGTGTCTGGCTCACAGTGGATGTTCAATGAATATTTGTGGTTTTTTTGTGTGTTTTTTTTAAGTTTACTTTATTTCATTATTTTTTGTGTGTACTGTCAAATCAGATCTGACAGGTACAGGATGAGATTGTTCCGCCTTCTCCAGCAGAGCATCTGGTGGATTCGAACTATGTATCTCTGAGATTGCAGTTGCAGCTTCTTGCCACTAGGCCACCATCAATGAATATTTGTTGAATAATGTACACAGGGTAATTTCATAGACACTTGGGTCTATATTTGAAAAATTTGATGATGTCAAGTGAAACTCTCATTTTTATATTCTCCATTCAGATCACACACCAAGGCTTACTTAACTCACTTACATTCTTATATATATTTTTAATGTTCACATCAAGGTCCTCTTCCTCCCTGTCTGGCCCCTACGAAACTTCCATGATATTCCTACTTATAGACTATATTTGTTCTCTCTGAACAGCAGGAGAAAAGCTGAGTGGAGTACAGCTGAGTCCGAGCAACCAACAGGAGATGAAAAATAATGTGGAGAAAGTCCTGCAGTTTGTGGCCTCCAAGAAGATCCGTATGCACCAGACATCTGCTAAAGGTAAGTGCTTCCTCACGTTCTTGGCAGCACGCTCGGCTTTAACTGGTGGTGCTGCCTCAGGACGAGCCTTGGTTGTGTAGCCAAGGGTCCTGCAGAAACTGGAGTAGAATGTGCCTCATAGCATCATGCCATTTGCCATGAAGAAGGCTAGTAGTCCCTCAGGACGAGTGCTTTTCAAAATCTGGGTAGGGTGGAGATAGAAATTCTCTATTCATTTCAATCGAGTTCCATTTTGCTCTGAGTGTGTGTGGGAAAATTAATGGTTAGAGAAGTGGCACGATTGGAAAATTAATTTTAAAATGTCTCATTTAACTTATCAAAGATGAAGATAGATTACTTCACATTTTTCACATTCTTTGGGTTTCTCAACTGAATATTATTTCAAGCTATCCTAGCCTACACTTCTTTCCATCGAGCTTTCCAGAAGGAAATTTGATAACTGTTTTCAGACATCACTGACCATTCCAAGATGACAGGAGCTCCGTGGCCTCTGTACATGGCCTCTCCTGTAGTTACACTGCTAACCCCAGTGGGCATCAGAAGATGAGCCTCCCAGTCCATTTTGAGCCCAGGGTATCAGGGAGAAACTGGGTAGCTGAGCTTCGAGGACCAAGCTGCTGCTTCTTCAGTTTCTGGGCATTGCCCAGGAGTGTGCCAAGGGAGGCAGGAGGGAGCCCTGCTTGCATGTTGGATTCTTAGCATTCTCTGTGTTGGCATCACTCAGGTGGCACAGGCACCTACCACTGGCAGTACCCTAGGAAAGGTATTGATCACTCCTTTTCCAAGCCTTGTTACTTTTTTTTAAAAAACCCAATTTTCTTAAATTAACTTTCACTAGACCTATCACACTGCTTTTTTCCCTTCATCTCTCTGTTTTTATAGGGCATCATTCAAAGTGCCACAATAGCTCTGCTCTGGTCCCCAGGTGAGTGGGCTTGGGGATCTGTCCCACTAAAGTCAGCTATTTTGGGAGAACAATGCCATTCAGGACATCATTGCCTTTTGTCAGGAGAAGTACAGCAGCCTCCTAATTCATCTTGCTGTGTCAATTTCTTACCCCTCTTCTGTCTCAACACTGCAGTCAGATAACCTTTCAGCTTGCGCCACTCCTTTGTATCTGAGGGCCCTTAGGATAAAATCCAAAGTCCTTCACATGGCTTAACATGTCCTTTATGATCTGACCTCTGGTTCATTCTCCTGTGGTCTCTCCTTGCTCCGATACTCGCTCCTTGTATATTCTGGGTTCTAGCTACAGTGACCTCTTAGTTCCTATAGTACTATGCTGTGACATGTAATTTCAAAATGCCTTTGCCTTTGATGAAGTAAAGATAATAGATTCAGTGGCTCAATGGGCCATCTTTGTTGTGATGAAACCCATTGTTCATTGCAGATTGGTAAGTAAGCACAAGTAAGTCATGCTTACCTTGCTTATTGGGAATCTGCCCTACTTTGGCGGCATTGTTTTGGGGGCTTTCTGTGTGTGTGTGTGTGTGTGTGTGTGTGAAAAATTTACATTTATAATTAGCCAGCTGGACTCAGTTTAGATGATCCCAGTTTTCTTGGCAACATCCAAGTCAGGAGCAAGTCAATCATAGACATTTTTCTCTCCATCAGGCCTAATCAAGGTGTTGACTTTGGCCACCTTAGTGTCATAGAGCTTCTTTACAGCTTGTTTGATTTGATGCTTGTTGGCCTTGACATCTACAGTGAAAAGTAGTGTGTTGTTTTCTTCTTCTTCTTGGCTCACTCGGTGGTCAGGGGGAACTTTATGATGGCATAGTGGTCCCAGGGGCGCTCTTCTGTGGATACTTGAGACCTTCAGAGTCTCAGCATCTTATGCTGCCAGAAGGTGGGTGACCAGAGGATCTTCCTTTTTTTTGTGGCTGTGGATGCCCTTCAGGACTGCCTTCTTGGTCTTTAACACCTTTGCTTTCGCTTCAGTTCGGGGAGGTGTAAGGAGGAGCTTCCTTCATCACTTTCGCCACCATCTCCAAAGGGCTGGCGGGATTATTTTGACTGTGTTGTTGCTGTGTACCTTCGAGTCAGAACCAACCCATAGCTGGCCCTCCCGTGGGTTGTAGGAGGCAGTTAATCACATGGGAGGAGATTGCCTATCATCTTCCTGTGGAGCAGCTGGTGGATTTGAACCCTGTGCCTTCAAAATTGCAGCACAGCTTCTTACCACTAGGCCTCCAGAGAAGTTTATAATGTTGCGTGTGTAGCTTTCTTAGATCACGATTACCAAAAATTTTCAGTACATGCATAGGCTCTGTCAAAGGGTACTCCAAAAGGCCACAATTTTAAAAAATAAATGAATGAATGAATGAATGAATGCTTCCAATAATCACATTACCCAGAGCACTGGTGGTGCAATGATTAAGTTCCTAACTGCAAACCGAAAGGATGATGGTTCAAATCCACCACCAGCCCCATGGGAGAAAAGACTAGGCAATTTCTTCCCATAAAGACTTGAGCATAGGAAACCCAGTAGGGAATTGCAACTCTGTCACAAGGGTTACTATGAATCAGTATTGACTGCTGGTACGCAGTGATAGCAAATAGGGGGCAAATTATGACACTAATATCTTTTAAATATTGACTATAGTTTTGTAGTTTTCCCCTCCGTATTGTATTGGTTTGCATACAACATTCATATACTTTGTGTCTCATTGTAGCTTGAAAAGATAAGGTGATAATGGGCATAGATCAATAGTAATTAATCATACAAAATATAGTATATATGAATGATTGTATAAAACACAATGTACATGCATGAAACAAATGTATTTAAAATATATTTGTACTCAGTGTATACAAATATTTAAGTATGACATTAGTCTATATGCAAAACAGATCATTCATGAGGCTAGGCTTTATGAGAGGGAATGTGACATCAGGATTGGAGGAAAACTCATCAACAACCTATGTTATGCAGATGACAAAACCTGAAGCATTTGCTGTAGAAGGTCAAGGACTGTAGTCTTCAATATGGATTGAAGCTCAACATCAAGAAGACAAAGATTCTCACCACTGGGCCAATTGGCAGCACCATGATAGAGAAGAAATTGAAGTTAACAGCTTGTTCGGCTCCACAACCAACACCAGCAGTCAGGAAATCAAAAGACGAATTGTACTGGGAAAATCTATTGTTAGGGACCTCTCCAGAGGACTGAGAAGCAACAATGTTAGTCTAGAGACTAAGATGCGTCTGATCCAGGCCATGGTCTTTGCAATTACTTGCTATGCATCAGAAAGCTGGACAATGACTAAGGATGAAAGAAGGCTAATTGATGTCTTTGAGTTGTTGTGCTGAAGAAGAGTCTTGAACATACAATGGACCTCCAAGAAAACAAGTATTTTGGAGATGGTGAAACCAAGTTTCTCCTTGGAAGCTAGGATTTTGAAGCTCTGTCTCACATACTTTGCGCATGTGGCCAGGAGGAACTGATCTTTGGAGAAGGACATCATGCTCGGAAAGGTGGAGGGACAGTTCAGGAGAGGAAGAGCCCGGATGAGATGGATTGAAGCAGTAACTCAGGCAATGGGGGCTGGTGTGTCAGAGTCAGTGAGACTGGTTCAGGACAGGGCAGGCTTCAGAGCTATTGTAGATAGAGAAGAAGGCAACTCGAAGACACAATATAAGAAGTTATTAATGAAAAAAATAAGATAAAAATAATTTTTAAAAGTTATTAATAAGATACCTCACCTTCTTTTTTCTTGTAAGTCTAATGAGATATTTTGCCTTTCTTTTACTGTATTCTCTCCCCATTTGGAAAAGCCACATTTTAAGACCCCATAGCCCCATATGCCTAGTAGATACTATATCGGATAGCATTAATGTACCATGCTCTTTTTCACCTCTAGATCTTCACACCTCCTGTTCCCTCTTCCCAGAATTCTATTTTCCCTCTCTTCCATCTTCTGATGAACTAATCAATCGAGTCATAGTTTAGAACTCAGTTCTTTTAGGAGTCTCTCTACGAGTCTTCAATTTGGATAAGATGCCTTTGCTCTGAGTTACCAAATAATCCTAGGGCTGTCATTACTGATAGCAGATAGATCATGGCTGAAAGCAGAGAGTACTTGAGGGATGTCTATCTGTGTTTCATTGACTATGCAAAGGCATTTGACTGTGTGGATCACAACAAATTGTGGCCAACATTGAGAAGAATGGGAATCCCAAAACATCTGATTGTGCTCATGTGAAACTTATATCTAGACCAGGAAACTGTTGTCTGAACAGAGCAAGGAAACACTGCATGATTCAAAATCAGGAAAGAAGTGCTGACAGGGATGCATCCTGTTTCCATACCTTTTCAATCTATATGCACAACAGATATTTGAGAGGCTGGACTTTATGATGAATGTGACATCAGGATTGGAGGAAGACTCATCAACTATCTGCGTTATGCAGAGGACACAACCTTGCTTGCAGAAACTGAGAGGACATCATGCGTTTGCTGCAGAAGGTCAAAGACTGCAGCTTTCAATATGGATAGCATTATAATATCAAGAAAACAAAGATCCTCACCACTAGGCCTGTAGACAGCGTCATGATAGATGGAGAAAGGAGGTTGTTAAAGATTTCCTCTTGCTTGGATCCACAGTCAACATTATTGGTACTAGCAGTCAGGAAATCAGAACACAAGTTGCATTGGGAAAATTTGCTGTCAAGAATCTCTCCAGAGTGCTAAAAAAGCAAATATGTCAGTTTGGAGACTAAGATGTGCCTGATTCAGGTTGTGGTCTTCCCAGTTGTTTGCGATGCATCTGAGAGATGGATAATGAGTAAGGATGACAAGAGGAATTTATGCCTTTGAGTTGTGGTGCTGGAGAAGAGTATTAATCATACTATGGACTGCCCAAAGAACAAATAGGACTGTCCTGCAGATAGTGAAACCAGTTTACTCTTTGGAGGCAAGAATTTTGAAGCTCTGTTTAACATTCTTTGGACATGGCACCAGCAGGGACCAGTCATTGGAGAAGGACATCATGCTTGGAAGGTTAGAGGGTCAGGACAGAGAGGAACACCCTGGATGAGATAGATTGACACAGTGGGTTCAGGTGTGTGGCAGTGGGTTCAGATGTGTCTGAGAAGGTGAGGTCAGCTTAGAGCCAGGCTCAGAGCCTGTTTATAGGGTTGCTATGAGTCATAGTCTACTTAGTAGCATGTAACAACAACAACAACTCCTATTACAAAATGTTCTTAGACATTCTGTTTTTGAATTCTGTTTTTGTTGTTGAATGGTGAGGACAGAGACACTGATAGCTTGGCTTATCACCAACAAATATATTCTACATGAATGAGTGAGCCTCAGGCCCTGCCTCCCTGGTCTGTTCTGTCCCACAGATATTGTAGAAGGAAACCTCAAGTCCATCATGAGGCTGGTGCTTGCCTTGGCAGCTCATTTTAAACCAGGCTCCAGCAGGACAGTGAGCCAAGGGCAGGACTCCAGCAGCCCTCTGCAGAGTCACCAACCACACTGTGCCACTGCTGTGGCCCAGGGGGCAGCTGCTGCTCTGGCCGATGTGTGTCACGACATGTCCCGCTCAGGACGTGATGTCTTTCGATATAGACAGAGGTAAGTGTCAAAAGCTGGGGATGGGCATCAGGCCCCTCTTGCTAATGTTTCTCTTAAATGATTCCACCCGAACAGACTCTCGACTACAGAAAAGAATATATTTTGGAGGTGGGGAAGATACACACACACACACACACACACACACACACACACACACACACACACATATATATTTAATCTGGTGCCCAGGATTTTAAATATATGCCTTTGGTATGCTGTGTGTTTCTTCACTTCATATTTTGGGGCAGTGTTCCAGTTCATCTGGGAGAGTCTCCACCCTGGAATGTCCCCAGAAGGCCAGGCGCCCCTGGAGTCCTAGCAGGAAATACTTTGGAAAGAGTATGACTCTAGGTTGTTGCAAATTAAGGAAGTTACTTGGGTTTTTATTATCTTCTCTACTAGATTTCCCCCCTACCCTGTTTTAAAATAGAATTGAATTCATTTTACTGGTTTGTGGTTGTCAGGAGCCCTGGTAGCATAGCATTTAACAGCATTTCCCCTCTAACAGAAAGTCAGCTGTTCAAAACTCCCAGCTGCTCTGCAGGAGAAAGATGTGTCAGTCTGCTTCTGCAAAGATTACATGCAGCCTTGGACGCCTGATAGGGTAGTTCTTCTCTGGCCCTGATGAGTTGCTGTGAGTCAGAATTGACTCCATGGTAATGGTTTGCTGGGGTTGGGGTTTGTTTTTGTTTTTTATGAGGTTGGTGCTGAGAATACACACAACAGAGCACATACGAATTCAAATGTCTCCACATGTACAGGGAATGTATAGTGACAGTCCCCGCTAACTTTTAAGTGTCTTTAAGGCAGGGGCTCTGTCTTCTTCCTCTTTGCATCCATAGCACTTCCCAGAGTAGCAGTCTTTACTGAAAGACCTATTGGCTTGGCCTGCACTGCAGGACTGACAGCCCTCTCCTTTACTGGTGCCCTCTAACCTCAGGAACAGCAGTGTGGACGAGGAGATCGAGAACCCATACTGGAGCGTGCGTGCCCTGGTGCAGCAGTACGAAGGGCAGCAGCGGTCCCCATCGGAATCCAGCTGCTCCAGGTAATTGTGGCCTCAGATTCTTCATTATGGAAAGCTAAATATAAATGTATTTTATTTTGAACTTTTCTTGTTCTGATTTGAGTGAAAACTTACAAAGCAAATTGGTTTTCCACTCAGTAGTTCATATACCTTCAGTTGTTTTTTTTTTCCCTATAATTATATTTTATTAATTTTCATAAACGTTTACAGAGATTTTGGGCTTCCACTCATTCATTGTTGCACTATTCTCTCTACCCTCCTCCCAGTTTGTTCTTGTCCAAATGCCACAGTGCTTGTCAAAGCCAGTTCTGATTAATCTTCTTTGTCAGTGTATCCTTTGCCATTCCCTATCACTCCTCCCTGAGAGAGACTTCACCCTGAGTCATAAGGAAAAGGGGACGGCGTATTCTCTTAGCTACTTCCTGCTGAAAAGGGACGCTGTGGGTTTCAGGGTGAAGATCTTCTCTCACTACTCTAAAGGGCCCCTTTGGCAGTAGGAAACACATAGACTATTATGGAGATTGATTTTGGAATTCAGATGCACTCTTATTGATTGTGCTTGGCTGTACATGTACATATCCTTCAAGATGTATCATGGGGGTGTTGCAACCTAGAAGGCACAAATTTGACTAACAAGTTATAAGTACATGAGTCCAAAAATTATGGAAAAGTAAAAGAAAAGATTCTTTCATTGTTTTACAAACCCTCCCCCAGGTCCCCTCCACCATGCAGCCCTCGCTCTAGTCTCCTGTGATGACAGAAATACCCAGTTACATCTCTCTTTTAGACGGTTCTCTCCCTCCTCTGCTTCAGTGCAGTATACATTATTGAACCCATCTTACTCAGTGTCTCCCTAACCCCAAGGACAGTCCCATTCTACAACAGTGGCATCATGTAATATTTGTCCTTTTGTGACTGGGATATTTCACTCAGCATAATGTTCTCCAGAGTCAACCATTTTGAATAATATTGCATGAGTTCCTTGTTTTTTAATGCAGCATAGTATTCCATTCATATACCTTCAGTTTTGCAACACTGATAAAAGTTCTTTACTAGCCAAAAGTGCAATCTCTAGGGATTCACAGCTACAAGTATCCATACAAAAAGCTATGAGGCTCCTGCGGCCTTTCTCCGTCCTTGAGTTTTTTTGGCTTTAAAGAGGTAGCTCTCCCCACTGCTTGGTGGTTTTGTGCTGACTGGAGGGCAGGCTGGAGGCTGGCACATTTCCCAAAGTAGGAGCTTTGTGTAAAGCTGCCGAGCCAGTGCTTAGCTGTGACCACACGGGGGCATGACTGGTCACAGCTAAGGCCTGTGTGGGCCCAGCCCAGCTGCCCTGGCATTTGCATATGAACTGCCAGAACTTAAAACATCTAGTTCCCTTATGCTGTCTTTGAGCCTGAGTGTAACTCTGAGTTATGGCTTCAGAAGGTTGTAAAAGCTTCCAGCAAGAGAGGAAAGGAAGGAAGATTGTCTGAGAGCATTAGACCATTTGCAGCTTTTATTTAGAGGGCTGGGATTTGTGGCAAATTAGTCTGCATTTGAGTGGGCTAATAGTGTTTGTTAATCTGGTGGAAAGCGAAGTGTGTATCTCTTAGAGCCAAGTGCCAAGACAGACCAAAACAGTGATAGGATACAGTGTTCTAGTAAAAGCCTTAGCAGTAACAACTTCACACACACACACACACACACACACACACACACACACACACACACAAATAACAACTACAGTGGCAGAAAAAGATTACTTCTTTGGTTTATACAAATAATACTAAAATATTAACTTCATATTGTTGCTGAATCATATTTAATTCATGCTTTTGTATCTTCTCCTCGCATTTCAACACAGTTAAATCCCAAAGACCAATTTGTTAGGCAAAATTGGCATAATCCAAAACCAGAAGATGACTACATCATTACACAGCTGCCTCGTTACATCATGATAGAACTGCCAAGCCTCTGAGAATCGTGGCCTAGACAAGCTGACACACAACTACCCCAGCTGGTGTTACTTCGCTTCATATGCCAGCATTCATTACTGAATTACACATTACACATAATGTGTGTTGGTAAGGCAAATAAAAATAATTGGATGATAGATTTTTTTTTTTACTATTGTCATAAATGTGAAATTTCAGATTAATAGGAGTTGATAAATGAGGAGAAACCTTTTGTTTCCCACTCCAGTGAATCTTAGTTTGTTCTGAAGGCTAGCTTAATTGTTCCTTGTTTGATATATATTTTGTGTATCTTTGTTTTCTTCCTCCTATTCCTTTTCCTAAAAAAGCCCCAAATCAACAAACAAAAAACCTGACCTATTTTGATGGGCCATTTTCTAAAGTTATTGTGGTCACATGGAATTCTTTCCGGAATTCTCATATGGCCTTGCCCAATCTTAACCATTAAAAAGGTGGGCTTTTAAGGGGATGTATTATCCAAAAACGACTAGAACAGCACATCAGCAGAGAACTGACGGAAGTCCAGGCTGGGTTTAGAAGGGGTCGTGGTACTAGGGATATTGTAGCTGATGTTAGATGGATCTTGGCTGAAAGCAGGGAGTACCAGAGGAATGTCTATCTGTGCTTCATTGATTATGCAAAGGCGTTTGACTGTGTGGACCATAACAAACTGTGGCTGACTCTGAAAAGAATGAGAATCCCAGAACACTTGATTGTGCTAATGCAAAACTTATACTTGAACCAAGAGGCAGTCGTCAGAACAGAGCAAGGAAACACTGCATGGTTCAAAATTGGGAAGGGTGTACGCCAGGGATGTGTCCTATCTCCATACCTTCCAACCTGTATGCAGAACAGATCATCCGGGAGGCTGGGCTCTGTGAGGAGAAATGCGGCATCAGAGTTGGTGGAAGATCTATCAACAATCTGCGTTATGGAGATGACACAACCCTGCTTGCTGAAACTGAGGAGGACCTGAAGTGCTTGCTGCTGAGGGTCAGGGACTGCAGCCTTCAATATGGATTGAGGCTCAATGTCAAGAAGACAAAGATTCTCACCACTGGACCAATTGGCAGCATCAGGATGGATGGTGAAGAGATTGAGATTGTTCACAGCTTTAGTCCACTTGACTTCACAATCAACACTCTTGGCACCAGCAGCCAGGAAATTAAAAGACGTATTGCAATGGGAAAGTCTGTTGTTAGGGACCTCTCCAAAGTACTGAAAAGCAACACTGTGTCTCTGGAGACTAAGGTGCGTCTGGTACAGGCCATGGTCTTTGCAATCACTTGTTATGCGTCAGAGAGCTGGACAGTGACCAGGGAGGATAGAAGGAGAATTGTTGCTTTTAAGCTTTGGTGTTGGAGAAGAGTGCTGAGGGTACTATGGACTGCTAAGAAAACAAACAGATTCATCTTGGAGAGGATTAAACCGGGCTGCTCCTTGGAGGCAAGGATTCTGAGGCTTTGTCTGACATACTTTGGTCATGTTGTAAGGAGAGACCAGTCCTTGGAGAAGGACATCATGCTTGGGAGAGTGGAGGGCAGGTGCAGGAGGGGAAGACCCTCTGGGAGATGGATTGATCAGGTAACTGGGGTGGGATGAGTGTGTCAGAGGCAATGAGATTGGCACAGGACAGAGCAGAGTTTAGAGCTGTTGTACATAGGGTTGCTATGAGTCACAAGTGACCCGATGGCACATAACAACAACATTTTCTTGGTGTGAAGTTCACATGACATTAAACATTAGCTGTTTTAAAGGTATACAATTCAGAGACGTTCATACATCCATCATATGTGCAACTCTCAGCTCTGCCCGTCTCCAGGACATGTCCATCATCCAAAAGGAAACCCCGTGCCCATTAAGCAGTAGGTGTGCTTGTGAAGAGAATCTAAACTGTGTTTTCCTTGCTCGCTGCTTTGACTGCCACTTGGGACAGAATCAAAGGGTACTTGTCTGTATAATCTCATTTTATGTGATTAATAGATGAGAGCTATTGCTTCCTGCATGCCGTTCACTCCTCTGGGCCTGATAGTGCCTGCCAGAGTTAGAAAGAGGAAGGTCTGGATTTCTTCCCAAGAGCACCTGCTTCCTTCCTGCCTGGCAGGGCTCATTCTGGGAGGGGATTGTGAGGTGATGTGGAAACTGGATGGCAGTGGACTGATGGGGACAATTTTCCAGAAGAGGAGTCAAGAAAGAATAGCTTGTTCTCTGAGCTGCTTTTCAGTCCTTATTTATGTTATTATGTTGCCATTTTCTGCTGATGCTGACCCCTCTCTCAGCTCTTTTGTTCAGTGGTTCCCCCAACAAAGGAGAGGGCTTTCCTACTGCACCCCCATCTCTTTTCTCCCACAAAGAAGCCCCCTCCTAATGTCTCTTGAAGAGGCCAGGAGCCCCAGGATGTGGCTCAGGAAAGGTGAGAACTAGGAAGATTGGAAAGAGAGGCTCTGACATCTCATTCCCTTTCCCTTGCCTTTAGAGCCTCCAACCCAGCCAGGTCCTGACCGCCTGTTGCTTCCTAATCTTTCCTCCAGCCTCTCAGAAGAGGGCATTGGGGTGGGGGGGTGATTGCTGAAGTCAACAACAACAACAAAAAAAAAACCCCACAAACAAACCCCCCCCTAAAAAAACAAAAGCAACCTTGAAAAGGAGAGGAAGATGGGAGGAGATAAGCGTTAGGCAGGCTTCAAGAGGAAACCCCCAATCTCCACCCGCCAGTCTCCCCGCACCATCGTGAGACCCTGAAGCCTCACTGGGCTTCGAACTCTGTGTGTGTCAAGGGAGGGACTGGATTAAAGAAAGCCGCATTTCCAGCTGTGGTTCTAAGAAGCAGGGGGCCTCCAAACCCCTCCTGGTGTGCTCCCTACCCTCACCCCCTGGTCCTGCCCTGTCCCCCCTTTACCTTGCCCGGAGCCCAGCCTCTCCTCGCAGCGTGTGACAGCCGGGAAAGGAGGGGGTGGAGACGAGGGGCGGAGGGGGGAGGCGGCCTCTGATAGAGGATTATCCGCACGCTCTGCTCTCCGCCAACACTTCACGCTGCCAAGGCCAATTCTCCAGCTTGGAGATGGGTTGAGATGTCTCCACCTGGGGCGATGCTCGGAGCTGCACAACCGAACAGACCAGGATGCAGCTGTCAGGGACCCGCAGCTCGCCAGAGGAGGCAGCTTCCGCCGAGGCCGGGCTGCTGCAGAGCCTGAGCAGCCGGGACAACGCGCGTCAGACGCGGGAGCATCCCCACCACCGCAGCCCCGAGGGCTGGGGCTCCATCCTGCCCACATTTTCCCGCGACTGGAGCCAGCAGCTCTGGTAGTTAGCTTGCCCACGGAGTCTCTCCTCTGGCCCCCGCATGGGCAGACATGCCCGAATTTGGGAGCAATGTGACTCTGAGCTTGCCACTTCACCCGGGGAAGCAGGCTTGCTGAAGTCGGAGCCAAGAGGGGGACCATGGGAGGGACGCAAGTCAAATGGTGAGCTGAGGCCACTTCGGGTTTGGAGAGGGGGGCATGGGTGGGAGCAGGGCCATAGCCATGTGGTGCTGCTGGCCAAAACCAGACGGGGCTGGGTGTGGACAGTACATTGGAGAGCACTGGCTGCTTGGTGTCCATGGATGCCGCTGTTACATGCTGTTGGGGGTCGGGGTCGGGGTCGGGAGTCTGCGCAGGGAAGGAGGAATGGCTTTTTGCCCTGTCAGAGTCTCAGGTAAGGGAGGGGTCTTTCCAGAGGGCAGGATTCTCTTCCTGATTGCACATTACCCACTAGAAGATGGCTTGAGGCTCATTTGGGAGACTTTGCTGGAGGACTGTGTGCTAAATTAAGATTGGAGAGATGTTAAACCTGTAGGAGTAGAAAATAGACCAGTGTGACCAGATTTGAGATCAATCATTGTTTGAGCCCAGAGAAGATTAACATGACAAGTAGGGGATTGATTACTTGTTTATAAAATAGAGCCTTTAAGCTAATCAGAGAAGAGTCTAAGCCTTATAATTAATTAGCATGAAAGTCTGTTCCTTTGACTGGAGGCTCAGGGTTAAGGCTCCTTGCTCATCCCTGAGTTGCCAGTGGGGATGGCAGGCAGGTCTCTGCTCTCACAATATGCCTGAGAGTTTTTCTTTCTCAGGTGGCTTCTTTTTTGACTTGGCCTTCTAGTCTCATGGTCTTACCTCTCTGCAGCTTCTTAGACAGGCAGCCTCAACTAAAGAAAAAAAGAAATGTTGTTTTCCTCTGCCTCCTCAGCCACTCCCCCAGCGGGGTTGGATACCCAGACATCCGCCTCCTTTTGCCCTTATATGGGAAACAGTTCCCGGAGAAGGTGGAACTGGGCATGCGTCTGTGGAAATAGAGCTTTGCTGTTAGGAAAACAGTCTTCCAGCATCCTAGACTCACACTATCACCACCCCCACCCCTATCCCTACCCCCACCTTGTTTGTCTCACACATGCCCACAATGGTCCAGCCAAAAGCAGGCAGTGGAACATGTCATACATAGCACCTTGTCATGTGAGAAAGTGCTGTTTTGTTCTTTAAAGAGGAGCAGCTGTTGGCAGGCCTCTTCTGCATTTGAATCTCCATTTCTGAAAGAAGACAGGCTCACTGCCTGAGCAGTTATAAATCTGTTCTGCATATAAATGTCACAGCACCCTTAGACCTAAGGTGTGTATAACACAAGCCAAGGTATCTTCAGTAGCCTCATATCCACATAAAAGCTGGGCAATGAATAACGAAAACTACAGAAAAGAGTTGATGCTTTTGAATTATGGTGCTGGTGAGGAATATGTAGTATACCATGAAGGTATATTCCAAAAGAACCAATCTGCCTTGGAAGAAAAGCAGCCAGAATCCTCCACAGAAACAAGGATAGCAAGACTTGTCTCATGTGATTTGGATATGCTATCAGGAAGGATCATCCCTGGAGAAGCGTGCTTGGTAGAGTGTCAGGGAAAAAGAAGAAAATCTTTAACATGATGGGTTGACATGCTGGCTACAACACTGCCCTCAAAGCATGTTAGTCCATTGTGAGGCTAGCATGGGACCGGGCAGTATTTCATTCCATTGTCACTGTGGGCCCAAGCTGACTTGACAACATCTAACACCACCTTCCAACTGATGCTTTTCTAGAAACTGACTTGGCTTGGGAGCAGACTGCCTTAGTGAGAGGTGGCTAAGAGAGCTCCATAAAGCTGTCGCCCTTTCTGAAAAATCTTTCTTGTCAGTGTAGGAAATAAACATATAGAGATGGTTACATGATTTTTTGTTTGTTTTCTTTTAAAGACAAAAAGAAATGTTTAAAAAAATCCTGTTGTTCAATTAAGGAAGAGAGTGTTACTGGTTGAAGTTCTCCCCATCAAAGCCCTAAAGCAGCCAAGAAAATGAAATGCTGGGCCTTCGGCAGTTTCCAAGTTTTTAGGATCACTCTGGCTAACTCTACTATGCTCGGCTCTGGTATTCCTGGTTTCCAGGAAGACGAAATCTTAGCTCTGATTGAGGTGGCTGTGCCATCAGCCTGGGAGACTTCAGGGCCACATTAAGTGGGTCAGTGAATCCTAGACACTTTCACTGTTGTCTGGGTGATGGATTTGGAAAGAATTCCTGAGAGAGGGCTGGGCCTGCAGACCCCACAGCCCCTGAGATTGTTTCAGCGCTTATGTTCTCAAGGTGCGATACAATGAAGAGTGACTCTCCAGACAGACTCTGTTTCCCTGTCACATGGCTGTGTCAGCCCCACATTCTCATCCTGACGTAGAGACTTGCTGTCATCCTGAAGATTTGTGTTCTTGAAAAGCAAACAGTTCCTTCTAAGGGGTTAGAACATGACAATTGTTCAGATTATTTCTAATGACATATCAATACAAATAGCTCTGTTGTTGTTGTGTACCGTCGAATCAGAACTGACCCATAGCTGACCCTCCAGCGGGTTTTTTAGAGGCAGTTAATCACATGGGAGGAGATTGTTCATCCTTCTCCCGCAGAGCGGCTGGTGGCCTCAAACTGTGTGCCTTCAGGATTGCAGCACAGATTCTTGCCAGTAGGCCACCAGAGCTCAAATAGCTCTGAGAGGAGTAAATAAAGAAAATGCCAGTTACTTTTTTGTTTGTTTGTTTTACTCTGCCACCTTCCAGCAGCACTTTTGGAGTGTTCTCTCTTTTCTTCACTCTGGTGACCTAGTGCATAAGAAGCAGGACTGCCAATCCAAAAACACGCAGTTTGAATCCACCAGCTGCTCTACAGGAGAAAGATGGACAGGCTCCTCCCAAGAGATTTACAGCCTCCGAAACTTGCTGGAGGGTCACCTGTGAGTCATTTTAACTCAGTGGCTATGTGGGGCTTGTGTTATATGCTACTGAGTCAGAATGGACTCATAGCTGACCCTCCTGTGGGTTTTCAGAGGCTGTAA
The DNA here is from genome assembly GCF_000299155.1 of Elephantulus edwardii. NCBI lineage: Eukaryota > Metazoa > Chordata > Mammalia > Macroscelidea > Macroscelididae > Elephantulus > Elephantulus edwardii. The sequence goes on from NW_006399843.1 coordinate 2,482,775, forward strand.
CCAGATGAGAGGAGCTTGCTCAATTAGCTCTCAAGAAGTAGCTGGTGGGTTTGAACTGTGTGCTTTTGGGTTGGAAGCACAACTCCTTACCCACTAGACCACCAAAGCTCCTATATGTACATATATACACATAAATGAAGAATTTCTTTCCAGTTACCCAAATCTACTTATTAGTCATTGAATTGGAACCAGGGATGGTGATGGGGAAGTGGTGGAAGGTTAAAAAAATAAAAGCAAAATTTGAGGTTTTTTTTTTCTTTTCCATTTACCAAGATGTTGTTTATTAGTCCAATTTTTTTATATTTTTTAAATTATTATTAAATTTTATTAGTTTTAATGAATATTTACAGAGATTTTGGGTTTTCATTCATTCATTGTTGCACTGTTTTCTCTATCCTCCTCCCCAGTTCATTCTTCTTCCCCCCCCGAATGTCTGTTTTAATTGTCCAATTGCCACAGTGCTTGTCAAAGCCAGTTCTGATTAATCTCCTTTGTCAGTGTGTAAAATTTGAGTTTTATTAAATGCTAGATTATCCATTCTGATGATGATGGAATTTTTCCTTAATTATTTAGCCTTCCTCCAAGAAGTTCACTACTTACTCACTCAACAAATACTTGTTCTAATTGTGGACCAGATACTGTGTTCTTATTGTGGACCAGGCTTTAGGAGTAAGATGAATGTGTATCTGGGATCAATGATGAAAGTAAGTTTCTGAATAGCTGGTCACAATAATTATTTCCAACCCCCTCCCCCTTTCCTTCTATCACAGTCTGACTTCACCCAGTCCAATCCACAGTGCAAAAAGTGAATCTATTATAACCCAGTCGGAGGAGAAGGTGGATTTTGTGGTTATCCCTTCAGAAGGAATAGAGAATAGAACAGGTACTGTATATCAGCCTGTGGGAGGACACTTGGGGGATAGACCTTAGACTGAAGAGTTTGGGATTCCTGACTGTCCTGACTTTCCTTCCTTCTCTCTGTGGTCTATACGTGCAGGCTCACCTCTAAAGGGTTTTTGAGGCACATTAATGGCTGTTCTCTTAGAATGTCCTCTTATAGGAAGGATGTCACTTCTTTTGTCCCAGCTATCAAAAATGTTGCAGCAGTATAGATAGGCCCTTCCTCGGCTGGCTTCCTATAGCTTAAGAAATTACTTTGGGATAGTCAGAAGCCTTATTTAGAGAAATGATTTTTACCATTTGGGTGGAGCTCTGGTGGCCTAGTGGCAAAAAGCTGCACTGCAATCCCAAAGGCTCACGGTTCAAATCCACCAGATGCTCTGCTGGAGAAGGAAGGGCAATCACCTCCTGTACCAGTCAGATCTGATTCGACGGTACATACACAAAAAAACCCCCAAACCCACAAACAATCAATCACAAGATAATTTGGAGCCAGAAATGAGGTGTCCATGAATACATGAGGGAGAATATCATTCTCCCTCAAGCCTGGTGTGAGTGCTAGCCCTAAAGGACAATAACAAATTCCTTCTATTTAGACTTCTTATTGTTGTTAGGTGCCATCAAGATGATTTTGACTCTTAATGATCCCATGTGACAGCTGTTTCCTAAGCGGTAATCTTTATGGGAGCCAATGAATAGATTGAAACTTCGTGCCTTTCAAGTAGCTGCCAAGTTAGTGCTTAACTGTTGTACCACAAGAGTGCCTTTGGCATCTCATTCTATTTCACTAGCTCTCCTATTTGCTATATAAACATGAGGGCTTCATGGAGGAAGCAAAGCATATGATTTAGATAAAGTCTTATTCAACCACATAGGGTAAAAAGAATCTAAAGCCCTCAGAAGAGGAACGCAGTTCTTCCTCATGTTGCACTCCCTTCTCCAGCATTGGTCCCAGAGAGTCATGATATGAGACCAAAATCCCCAGAACCCTGGGGAGGTAGACGGAGAACGTTTAACAAAGTACCCTGCTTTGTGCCCTGTACCACTAGCCCTGTACTCAAGTTACCCAGAAGGACAGTACTTGTTTTATGAATGAAGAAACATTCAGAGAAATTTATCCTGCTATAAGCCAGAGAATATTTGGAATGGCTGTACCTGAATTAGATAGGATCAAATGGATACAGAAACTGGAGCAAAGAGACCACAAGGGTAGAAAAACAAAACCAGCGGGAGTTATTAAATGACTCGTGCAAGTATGCTTTTAATGGTTTGTTTCCTGAATGATTCATACATTGTTATGTGTGAAAGCAGTTCCATTGCTAGGACTGAATGGTCAAAGAAGTATTGAAGCAAGGCTTTTCTTCGTTTCCAGAGCAATAATAGTGTTGTTGTTATGTGCTGTTGAGTTGGAACTCATAGCTGACTCTCCTGAGGATTTTCAGAGGCTGTAAGTGGCATGGGAGGAGATGGGCCATTTTTCAGCTGAGGAGCAGCTGGTGGATTTGAACGCACATGTGCATGCCTTTGGGACTGCAGCTTCTTACCACTAGACCACCAGAGGAATTTTGTTTTCTCTGCATTTGAAGTGATAGCTCCTTTCTTTGTACCTGGTAGAAACAGGCCCTGGGAATCTCAGTTCTCAACGATTAAGAGTAAAATCTATATGCCCCATAGAAAGACTCCCAGGAGGAAGTTTTACTGCTTCCTAAGGGTTCTAAAGAGAAGAGATTTCCCCAGCAGACAGTAACTGGAGTTTCTGCGAGCCTGGAGTTCACAGCCAGCTCTTTCTGCCTCACAACCCCACCTGGTGGAGAGTCCATTTTGTGTCATGAGGATAGGTTCAGAAGGCAGGTGACCTGAACCTGTGTAGGCTGTCTGCCGGAAATTCAGTTTTCAACAACATGAACTCTACTCCCTCCTGTCACCTTACAGAGGAGATAGATTCTCCAGTGTCCCGAGACTGGCGACCAGTGAGCCCAGGAACCTACCTGGAGACTGCTTGGGAAGAACAGCTGCTGGAACAACAAGAGCATTTAGAGAAAGAAATGGAAGAAGCAAAGAAAATGATAACAGGACTCCAGGTAGCTCTTCCCCCTGTGGTTTGTCCTGGTGCACTGATTTATTATATTTAAGCTACTAGCATCGAAGGGAAAGAAACAGATTTTCATTTTCTACACAGAGTTGGAAGAGTTTAGATAAAGGAGTTCCTTATATGTGAGGACTCCTAAAAAGCATTTATGGACTCGTGTTTATTGCACAGCTGTTAGGATTTTAGCAAGCCTAGGAGCATTTTCGATCTTTCCCGAGCCCTTGTTCTGGCTTTCGACTTCACCTGTGGGTTTCTCTCTTACACACTGCTACTAACCTGCAATGGCAGCTTTCAGTTTAGAGTGGTACTCTGAATAGTCTGGGATTTTTCTCCTAGGAATTCTCCAGCGGGAATGGAGTATGAGCTAGTAGTAACATTACCAGGTTTCCATTTGAGTCTAGCTAAGGGACCTAGTTCACACTTAATGCATTTGCAAGTGAATGCCAAGAAATACGGATCAGGTAGAAGAGGTTTTCTTTGACCAACAAAGCCCTTCAGTTGTTCTGTGTGCAGCGCCAGTGTGGCCATTCTCCCCCAGAAAAGGGCTGACCCACTTGACATAGTTCCCACTCTGAAAGATCTCCTCAAACCCTCTCTGTCTGTCTGTCCCTCTTCTGGATGGTGCGCTTGTGGCTGATGACCCCGAAATTACCAAGGAATATTCCTTTCTCTTTGTACTGGGAACTGCACTGCTTCTGAATTGTCAAATATTTATAGAGACATAAACAAAGCCTACATTATGTGTGTGGCTCTGGCAGCCGGCAGGCGGTGGAGGGCGTGCTCCCAGCCAGCCAGCTACAGGGTGGGGACACAAAGGGCTCCTAAAGAAAGAAGGAGATTGGTGCCTGGTAAAATAATTTGCATAATGTATGCCCCAGGAACTGAGAAGGGCTGGAGGAATGTTTACTGCCTAAACATTCCCTAGGAGAGTTGATTTTCCATTTGTTTGGTATTTTAAAGACAATCTTGTGGGGCAATTTAGATCCCCTTTCTCAGAATCCATTATGGGATGGTTTTTTAATGCTGTGTTTTAATTTAATTGGAGCACTTTAGTCTTATATTTAGCCTTTCCCAGGATCATTTACATTATATGGACACAGATAGCCATCAGTTTGGCTCTCAACTCAGTTTGCATTTCTCAGTCTGAGAGAAAGGCGATGGTAGATTACACAGAAAAAGAATTGTGAGGCAGAAAGTCAGCATCCTAATATTCCCTGCAAACAGAGGCATTCTAATTCAGAGCCACATGATCACAATGAAAATTTAGTTCCATTGTAGAATACAAAAGGACTCACAGCACCCTCTGGGCTTCTGAACTCTTTCATTGATGAACAGGTTGCATGCTAAACCACATCCAAGATTTCTGACTTATTAATATGCCTTACTTGGATTCCGGTGAGCAATTTGCCAGCGGTGTTGATATTTCCATAATGCTGCTCTCCGCTGCTCTCCTTTAGCTCTCTGTACTCCTTACTTTGGCCCCATGGGTTACACAGAGTTGGTTTATGACATTTTTTTTAATCATTTTCTGTTAGTGGATCAACCATTGGCTGGACTGAAAAAAGGGACCTTTTTCTACTAACATTTGTGATGTAATTTATGTTACGTTTGTTGAAATGGACCATGATTTTGTTACTATTCAATCAAAGAAGATTTTTATTGAATTGTAACAAAACTATGGTATTAAATGGAGAGACATTTTTTTAAATTCTTTCACTGAACTGTTAGGTCTCATAATTTGGACCCACAAAGGCAGATCTGAATTTTGTAAACCTTATAATATGGGGGGAACTGCTCTTTTTAAATGAGTGTTCAAACCCAGTATTTATATTATTTATTTCATCACTCTTTTTACAATAATTATATATAGACATAAGTACATGCCTTTCATTAATATTTAAAATGCAGACCTCCTTTTATAGTAACCCTAAAACTATTGAATCTTTGTATATAATAGTAACTTATTAACAAATTGTGAGAAATAGATTCAGCAATCTGTGTGAACACAACTGTTTTCTTTTTAAAAAAAAATGCTATAAGGATCCATCCAAATTAGAAAATGACATCTTCTTGCCATTAATATGTAATTATTTTAGTATGTGCTGACTTCCCAGGTCACACCAGTTTAAAAGAGGGTTAAACCCTAAAAATAGAACAACCAAAAGACTATGCCTAGAGAACACTTTTGAAACTGGTTTTGGAACAGTCACCCCTTCACCGCATTCCATTTCATTTTATTGCCTTTTCATGAAAAGGAGACTCTTCCATTAATTGGTAACACCCACCTTGTAAACATAACCTTCCTACTCCAGAACTACAATTGGAGTGCTTAATTGCCATTCCTGCGACTCAGCTGTCATCTTCGTTATTTAATGGAGAAGAGCATAAGAGCATCTTTCTTCCAAGTGACCCTGTGCAAGAGCCATTTTGTAATTGGGAATAAAATTCTGACAAAATTCTGAACAAAATTCTGAATACTGGGGTACAGAGTGGAGGAAGGGATGAGAACCAGGACAGGGCCTTTGAAGCTTGAGCTTCTTAAGCTTCACATAAATCAGTGCTCTCTTCAGCTTGCTAGTGAGCCCGTTTGGCGTAGTTTGTTAAATGTTGTGCGGCTCATGGAAAGGTCAGTAGTTCAAATCCACCATCTGCTCCATTGGAAGTTGAGCATCAGAAACCTGAGTTCGAATTGACTCAGTGGTACTTAATTTGGTTTGTTTTTTTCAGTCTGTTGATGTTCTAAGAAAAACAAAACCCAATGTGGGGATTTGAAATGAATGAGGACGTCTCTGTATTTCCCTTCTTCTATCCAGGATGCCTAGAAAGGCACAGCTATTAAAACACAAATCAAACAAACCGAAGTCACTGGTGTTCTAATTCATTAGAGTAAACTTTCCAAGCCTTGGTAATATCACACTGCCTTGAGTTCATGCTTCAGCTGATAAAATTCAGTCTGAGCAGCTCTAGATTGAAATGTGTTCTGTTGCTTCTGAAAGAAAGGTTTGTTTTCAGGTGTCTGAGGGACTTTGAAGTCCTGAAAGATGGATGAGGCCTAGCTGAATGGCCAGATCAAAGGAACTCCAGATGATCCCAAGATTAGTAATTAGAGGCGTTTGAGTAGTACCAGAAGGAGCTCTGGTGATGCAGTGGTTAAGTGCTCAGCTGCTAGCCAAAAGGTCCATAATCTGAACTCCATGAGACGAGGCCGTCTACCTCTACAAATTGCAGGCTTGCAAACCTTTTAGGGAGCTCTGGTGGTCTAGTGATGAGAGCCTGTGCTGCAGTCCCAGAGGCACTTGGTTTGAATCCAACCGCTGCTCCACAGGAGAAGGATGGGCACTCTTTCCTCTTGGGCCATTAACTGCCTCTGAAAACCCACTGGAGGGTCAGCTACAAGTTGGTTCTGACTCAACAGCACGCAACAGAAGCAACATAGGGTGTGACAACAGCAGCAATATAGAGTATGAGTATAGTTGCAATCAACTGAGACCAAAGAATTTTATAAAGAAGGATCAGTACTAGTTGCCACCGAATCTCATGGAGACCCCGTGTGTGTGTCAGAGTTGAACAGTACTCTTGGTTCCACAAGTCTGTTTTTAAAAATTCCTATGGGTAGACTGAAATCTCCAACCTTTTCTTTAGCAATTGATGGTGTACCACCCAGGGACCCCAATCAAGCAGTCGAGGTTTCTGAATCACTTTTTCTGACTTCATCCACCACCCCAACTTCTTGTCCCTTCTGTGTTGAGTGCCCTTGTCTCTCTAGGTAAATGTCAGAAACAGAAACCTAGCCGTCCTACTTGACACTTCTCATCGTTCTCTTTACATCAACATCCTGTAACCCACCAGTCCGATTATCCAGATTTCTAGAAGACGCTGGATTGTGATTTCAGCCTGAAAAGAGCTCCACACACCTCTGAGCCGTCAAATGGAAAACAAAACCAGACCTAATAAAAGAGAGACTCTTTATTCAGAAGAAGAAAGGGGCAGTTACCACAGGGAACATCTCAAGAGTTAGGCAAAGAAGGGTTTTTTCTTTTAGAGAGAGGAGTAGATACAGCTAGAAGGAACCAGTACAGGGAAGTGGGATGAAAGGGTATTGTGATCAGATAGATAGTAGATGAGAATATTATTTACAGCAGCCAGCCTCTTTTCTGAAGGGGCCTTTCAGGAGGAGGTACATGCTGGCTCCAGCTGAGGGTAGGCTAATGTTCAGAGGCGTGGAAGAAGGAGGGAAGCTTAACCAGTATGGCTAGGGTGCTTTTTGATTGGCCAGTGGGGATAAGCAGTTGAGTTAATCCTTTATGAAGCAGAGTTTGGAGGGTCTGTGTTTACCTTGTCATGGGTAAACAAGAGGGCACCTGTGAGTCTTATTTAAATCTTCTGAGGAAGAGTAGCTGTTTGCAGGAAGCCACTTTGTAGAACACGGAAGCAGGTAAGTAGGAGGATTTCTTGACCTTTCAATGTTTCCCAAGCTCACAGGGCTTAGATATTAAATGAAACATTGTCAGAGCCAAGCCATCTGGGAGGGAGTTAAGTTTCATTCTACTTTTTTGGTTATCCAGGCCTTACTTCTCAATGGATCCTTACCTGAAGACGAACGAGACAGGCCCTTGGCTCTCTGTGAACCAGGAGGCAATCCTGAGGAACAACTGGTGAGCTCCCTCTGTGGTGCATGAACTAAGAAATCTGGCTGATGCATTTGATTTCTAAGCATTTCACCCTGTTGAAATTAAATGTCTTTTCTTCCTCACCGCAGCTGTCCTGGTTTTTTAGGATCAATTGCACTCATTCAGTTAATAAATAGTGATGCCAAGAAGTCCTTCAAGGTGCTTGGCCATGAGTAGAACAGACCTGAAGTCCCTGCCCTCGTGGAGTTCGTGTTCACGTCTCTTCTGAAAGTTTCTCTTCCGCTTTCCCCTCCCTGCTCCACCCTGGGCTCACTGCTGTCTTAGGTGATCATCTGGGAAATTATGTTTTCACTCATTTCCCACCTGCCTCAGATGTTGCCTCTCAAATATTTATTTCCAGCTCAGCTCTCCCTGTGGAGTTCTAGATTTATATGTGCAACATGCAATCTCTTGTTAATTATCTCCACTTAATGCCCTGCAAGCACCTCAATTTCAGTGTGTGCTAAATGAAACTTTCCTCTCCCCTCCCACTCCCACTGAAATGACTTACCTTTTTTATGTTCTACATTTATCACTGTCATCTTTCTGAATCCCTCAAACAGAAATCTAGCATCATTCTCCAATTTCTTTTCTTCTACTTCTAGCCAATCACCAGGTTTTATTGTTTAGATTTTAATATCTTTTTTAAATTTTAATATCTTTCTAACATCTGGTTTTCTCTAATCTCTTAACTACTACCTTAATTCAAGCCGTCATCCAGTACTCCAAAGGCCTTCTGATTTTCCTGACATCCTCTAAACCATTTATAAAATAAAGCCTCAAGAATAATTTACCTTAAAGGCAAATTTCGCTTTCTGTCCTTTTGTGTTAAACATTCATTGGTTCCCCTTGCCATCACTGGCCTTTCATGATATGATTTAGCGTCTTGTTTTTTCTCTCCAACTTTATCTCTGCCATTTCTCCTTCCCCTCACTGACCTCTGAGCCCAGGACACACACACTCATTCTTAGTTTTGTCTACATTAATGTACTTTATCTATGCTGATATACAGTATGCAGAATACCAAGCACAGACTTCTAACAGAGGGCAGGACTGTTTCTTGTTTTGCTTTGTGTCCACAGTAGAGAGCCTGGCATCACAGGCTACGGTAAATATTTGCTGAGTAAATGGCCATTGAACTCGACAATATATAGTACATACCCATCTCTTTGTTTTAACTCAGATTATTATCCAAAGTCGCCTGGATCAGAGTATGGAAGAGAATCAGGACCTAAAGGTATGTCGGGACATGCATATTTTATAGTTTGAAAAATATTGTGAGAGTATTACACCAATTTCAAGAAAGTAATGGGAATAGTGGACAAGAGTTAGGACTTCAGTTGTTTCTTTCTGTAAAAATGGCGTAGTAAGGTAAACCCCTCTGATGTCACAAAGAGGAAAGAAGATCAAAAGCCCAAGGTTGAGTCCTAATGGAACAGAGGACAGACATGCTCTGGTCTCCCAACCTTTTTGCCAATTCTGACACCAGTTCTTTCCTGTTGTAGTCTGTGCTTCTGTGCTGGTTGTTATTGTTGTTAGGTGCCATCAAGTCAAGTACGACTCACAGTGACTCTATGATCAACCAACCTGAACCCTGTCCTACCCTGTGCCATCCTCACAATCTGCAACACCCTCAAGCCCATTGTTGCAGTCTCTTGTGTCAATCCACCTGGTGGAGTGTCTGCCTCTCCCTCACCTTCCCTCCACCTTCCCAAGCATGATGTCCTTCTCCTAACAATATGCTCAAAGCATACAGGATGAAGTTTCCAAGGAGCACTCTGCCTGTGCTTTCTCCAAGACATACTTGTTTGATATTCAGTGCTCTTTTCCAACACAACAGCCTCAAAGGCATCAATTCTTCTGTCATCTTTAGTCAGTGTCCAGCTCTCAGATGTATAGCAAGTGACTGAAAAGACCTTCTCTGCTGAGGTAATTAATTTGTTGCAGTGGCCATACAGAACTCATAGAGTTTGTTAGGGAAGAGGCATGCCACAGTTCAGGCTCAGGAATACTCAGGACACTCTGCATTCCTCCAGAGTCTCTTCTCAGCTGGCTCACAGGCAGGTTCAGCTCTGGCACTTGGCCTCTTGGCCTGACTGCTACCCTACTTGGGCAGATGTTCCCCTCTGACATCTCTTTCCTAGTGAAAATAATATTTCATATATTTAATCTTTAAGAAAGTGAAGTACTCTTTAATGATGACACTAAATGTGCTTTTCCTTGTTCCATAAAGAACAAAACCCTCTAGAGAAATCAAAAGCACTCTGACCCTTTACTGCACTTTAAAAATGGAGTTAATTGTTTAATGGTATTGGAATTTATAATATATTAAGCTTGTATTTTAGCAAGAGGGATTTAAATGATGAATAGATTTTCCTCAGTAAAGATTGCTGGATATGGGGAACAGAGTCTCCGGGGATGTGTGACATCTCCTTTCTTGCCACAACTCTTCCTGCCCTGGTGTAGTTCAGTCTAGGTGTCTCAGGGAACAAAGAAGTGGGCCCTGCTGTTTTTTCTGCCTCTTTACCAATTTCTGGACCATACCTACTTCTGTCCCTTCTAGGTGGGTAATTTTTCATGGAATGATGACCTGGGTATTGTCCTCTTACAGTCAGAATGAGGTAATGTTTCTGAAGCTGCCCAGATGGTACCATCTGATCTAACTATATTTGACTTACAGAAGGAGCTGCTGAAATGTAAACAAGAAACGAGGAACTTACAGGGGATAAAGGTAAAAAGAAGACATTTTACTCGAAAGTCTTTTTGAGGTAACACTGTCAGCTGGTGGGCGGGGTTGTTAGGAAGATAATAGAATCTATATTCTTCTCTTAGCTGCTGGCTGCCTCTCACAGGCACTGTAAAGAGAGGCTTTTGGGGAGGGAAGCGTGACATGTTGAGCTTCTCATGAGTCTTATTTCTGGTTGTTCTGACTCAGTGCTGTCACTCCCTGCCTTGGTTATCTTGAAATGAAAAATGCTTCCCTTTAGTTCTAGGGTAGAAGGTCTTTTTCTTTTTCTTTTTTTTTTTTTAAAAGTCATTTGCTTAGTTTTTGCAAGGTTAACAACATTGCAGTGGTTTCAAGTTAAAAAAGTACATGACGATAAACTACAAAGTGTCCTTCTGGCCCTGTCCCCCACTCAACGAGTTCTCCTTCCTGGAGGCAACCACTGTTATCAGGAAATATGTATGTATTATCAACTGACTGGAAGAGATCTATATTTGTTCCCATTCCAAAGAAAGGTGACCCAACAGAGTGTGGAAACTACAGAACAGTGTCATTGATTTCACATGCAAGCAAGATTCTACTGAAGATCATCCAAAAACGATTAGAACAGCACATCAGCAGAGAAATGCCGGAAGTCCAGGCTGAGTTTAGAAGGGGTCGTGGTACTAGGGATATTGTTGCTGATGTCAGATGGATCTTGGCTGAAAGCAGAGAATACCAGAAGAATGTCTATCTGTGTTTCATTGATTATGCAAAGGCATTTGACTGTGTGGATCATAACAAACTGTGGCTGACTCTGAGAAGAATGGGAATCCCAGAACATTTAATCGTGCTAATGCGAAACCTGTACTTGGATCAAGAGGCAGTATTCAGAACAGAACAGGGTAACACTGCATGATTCAAAATTGGGAAGGGTGTACGCCAGGGATGCATCCTGTCTCCATACCTTTTCAACATGTATGCAGAGCAGATTATCCGGGAGGCTGGGCTCTATGAGGAGAATTGTGGCATCAGGATTGGTGGAAGATCTATTAACAATCTGCGTTATGCAGATGACACAACCCTGCTTGCTGAAACTGAGGAGGACCTCATGCACTTGCTGCGAAGGGTCAAGGACTGCAGCCTTCAGTATGGACTGAGGCTCAATGTCAAGAAGACAAAGATTCTCACCACTGGACCAATTGGCAGCATCAGGATGGATGACGAAGAGATTGAGAGTGTTCACAGCTTCAGTTTGCTCGGCTCCACAGTCAACACTCTTGGCACCAGCAGTCAGGAAATCAAAAAGCGTATCGCGATGGGAAAGTCTGCTGTTAGGGACCTCTCAAAGGTACTCAGGAGCAACAGTGTCTCTCTGGAGACTAAGGTGCGCCTGATACAGGCCATGGTCTTTGCAATCACTTGTTATGCATCAGAGAGTTGGACAATGACTAGGGAGGACAGAAGGAGAGTGGATGCTTTTGAGCTGTGGTGCTGGAGAAGGGTACTGAATGTACCATGGACTGCCAGGAAAACAAACAGATTCATCTTGGAGAGGATTAAACCAAGCTGCTCCTTGGAGGCAAGGATTCTGGGGCTTCGTCTGACATACTTTGGACATGTTGCTAGGAGGGACAGGTCCTTGGAGAGGGACATCATGCTTGGGAGGGTGGAGGGACGGCGCAGGAGGGAAAGACCCTCTATGAGATGGATCGATTCAGTGACTGGGGTAATCGGGATGGGTGTGTCAGAGGCAGTGCGGTTGGCGCAGGATAGAGCAGGGTTTAGGGCTGTTGTGCATAGGGTCGCTATGAGTCGGAAACGACTCGACAGCACATAACAACAACAACAACAACCACATTCTTAACCCAAATGGCTGCAAGCCGGTGCACACTACTCAGTGCCTTGCTTCTGTTTCATCACTTAGTGTGTTTGGAGGTTGTTTTAGTTCAGTCAATACAGATCTTGTTGGTATTTCTGTGTCTGCCTAAAAGCTCTGATAGCATTCTTTCCAAAAATGTCAACATGTGTTTACATTTAATTCTCATAACATACTGCTTAGGATGTGAATATATGTACATAAGAAAAATTTTTTAATCCATTTCTTGTCGATGGTTTCTTATTTCCATTCTTTTGTTAATATAAATAATAGCTAATAACCTGACATGATGCTATTTTGTCCAACTGGGATTATAACTGCTGAATAAACCCCTAGTAGAAGGTGATGTTTTTAAACTGAAGTGTCCCCCACCCCTTCTTCCACTCCATTGAAGGGCTAGGGACTAGGTGAGAGTATAACTAAACAACATTTTCCAAAGTGTTTTCTACAGCCTTAATCCTTTGTTGGACTTGAAGGGGGAAAGGTGTTCCATGGTCAAATGAGTTTGAGATATGCCCCAGAGGCTTAAAGATTGACAGCAGCTAATAACATATTAAAAGATCTGGCAGTTATTAACCATCAAGATGCCTTTCCCTCCCTGGGCAACCCTCATTAACATACCTCAGCGCATGCTTTAGGAAGTGTTCTTCTAAACTACTGATGCCATTTTAGACTCTCTTTGCTGCACACTGCCCTGGCAGACTGTGTATTTAGGAATGAGTTTCCACATCCTCAGAGGAGCCTGCACCACTGCTCTGCAGTCTGTAGAAAAGTCAGGGTTCATATACAGGAAAGAGGGAGGAGTAGCCCGAGATCACTAGATCCTTTTGGGGTCACCAGGGTTAGAGGAATGCTCAGTAGCTGGCTCTCTCTTAAGTATGTGCCACTCTCTGGTGGTAAGGTTCATAGGGAGTTGATGGTGGTGCCTCTCCAACAGTTATAATCCACCAGATGAGCTGTTTCCTCCTGTGTAGCTTACAGCCTCTGAAAATCAGCTGGAAGGATAGCTGGGAGTTACTTCAAATTCTGTAGCAATGAGTTGAGTTGAGTTGTTCTAAGGCATGATGGGAGCGAATAAGGCCCCAAATGGGAATAAATACCCAAAGCTGTTAAGATGACAGGAGTTAAGGAAGAGGAACCAGCTATCCAAGAATAGTTCTGAGTAGCAGAACAGTGTACTCTTAATCCTGGTCCAGACTAAGCATTGAGTGCAGTGGCAGCACTGCAGCAGCAGGGCTCTGGGAAGCAGCATGGTAAAGACCCCCAGAGCTCTGGTGACACACTGTATGGGGGCTTGTGCTGTCAGCCCCAAAGCCACACCTCTGGGGATTTGAATCTACCATCAGCTACTCAAGAAAAAAATGGGCAGTCTCTTCCCATGCAATTTACAGCCTTAGAAACCCATTGAAGGGTCCATTCCAACTCTACAGTCATGAGTTTAGGGAATTCTGGCCGCGTAGTCCAGAGTCTCTGTGTGAACAGAGTGGGTAGGCACAGATAAGTCCCAGTCTGCTGGTTAATGAGAACAGGGCAGAGAGGTGCAAAGAAAAAGGGCTAATATAAATGGAGTACTTAAATATTCAGGATATAGATGAGAAAGCCAAGGTTGGAGGCATTGTTCAAGGTTAAGTTTAAAAACCAGTAAGCAGTACACTTGCAATTTTAACGTAGGCCTGGTTGACCCCAAAGGCTATTTATTTTCATTCTAGCATACCATGCTGTTAGGAATGGAACAAACAAAACTCCTTTGCCGTCATGTGATTCTGACTCACGGCTCTGACTCATGTGAGTCTCATAGGGTTGAAACATTCTCAGGATGAAATGGATGTAAAAATCAGGTTGCAGTAAAGTCAGTAGGAAAATAGGTATGATTTTTCCTGCATATGCAAGTGTCCTGAAGAAGGACAGGAAAAATACTAGCTCAGCTCCTTATGGTAAGACTCTTACACTTCTTTTGCCTTCCAGTTTGACAGAATATACATTTGATAAGAGGTTTAATTATACACAAAACTCCATTGCTGGCAAGTTGGGACAGACTTATAACTGACCCTCTAGTGGGTTTTCGGAGGCGGTAGCTCTCATGGGGTGAGACTGCCCAGCTTTCTCCTGTGGAGCAGCTTCTGGATTTGAACTGCTAGAGAGGAACTGCCTTGAGTTAGTCATGCAAGCCCTTAGGGACTCCGCCTCCTGAGCTCAAGGGTCTAATAATTTTTAGGAACAACTGGCTGATGGATGAAGTGGGACTGAAATAACTGGCGTGCTTTCCCCCCAGGATGCCTTGCAGCAGAGGCTGACTCAGCAGGACACATGTGTGCTTCAGCTCAAACAAGAACTGCTCAGGGCTAACATGGACAAAGACGAGCTACACAACCAGAACGTGCGTTAAATGAATGGATGCTCATCTCGCTGAGCCCCGTAGCGGAAGGGGGCACTGTATGATAGATTCTTCATCTACCATCCTACTTCTGGGGGGCTTGTCCTTGCCAGCTTTATTCCCCACCAGGTTTTGAGGTGAAAGCCCCAAACACATGAGGCAGAAGGCTCTTGTGCTCCTCTTGAACTTTGAGGGCACTGACTTATAGTTCCTGTTTATCCTTTTCCAGCCTAATTAGTGTATAGTCTGATTTCAAGTGCTACCGTCTAATTGGCCTATTTATTATTATCTCCTTATTAATTATCTCCCTAAAGATATGGAGAGAAGCTGTGTGGTTTTTCTCATACCATATCTGTCCTGTATCCTGCTTGCTAACATCACTGTGTCACCGAGTAGCTGGTTTCCCACTGGGAATGGCAGACAACACCTCCGTGCCATTGAGTTCTGTCTTACTCTTCTTGCAGGTGGATTTGCAGAGGAAGCTGGATGAGAGGAACCGGCTTTTGGGAGAATATAAGGTAAGAATGAAGAGCCCTGGTAGCATCATGTGTCAGGCTGTTCAAGGAAAGGCCAGCAGTTTGAACCTACAAGTCGCCCCTCTGTCCAGTGATGGACATTCTCCTCCTCTAAAGACTGACAGCCTCGGAGCCCAGAGGAGGGCTGCTGGGAGTCGGAACTAACTTGATGGCAGTGAGCTCGGGTCAGTTTAAGAACAGACGTCAGTTTAGGAATAATTTCTGACTTTTTTTTTTTAACAGGTATGTTTGGGTTTTTTTTAGATAATTTTTATTTATTTCTTTATTCTTTTTATGTGTGTACCATCAAATTGGATCTGACTGGTACAGGAGGCGATTGTTCCTCCTTCTTCAGCAGAGCATCTGGTGGGTTTGAACCGCACACCTCTGGGATTGCAGTGCATTTCTGACTTGTAATACACAGCTTAACCTGCCCATTTTTGCAGTTGCTCTAAGAATACTTCCCTACACTGGTCTCTCCTTTACTTTCTGCAGGGAAATATTTTTTCTCTGCTTCCTTTATTCACTGACCCTGAAGAATAGGTGTCCTGACTAGCAGAAGGAGCACAGAGCCTAGGAATTTGGAAACTTCAGTTCTAGTCTTAACCTTTATTTCTAACTAAAATGGATAGTACACAGTGGCCTCACTGCAGTGCTAGTGTCCTTCCTCCTTGCCTTTCCAAGAATCCTCTGAGCTGTAGAAGGCTAATTTTGGCATGCAGTGTCTTCCTGTTAGAGCTGGAGGAAGGACTGCTCTGAAGTTGTCCCTCAGGTGGAAATTTTACCACCAAGGGTAAATGTTGAATTGTCCTTGTTCTTGCCACGGATCTGAAAGCTCTATGTCCATTGCAGAAGGAGCTGGGGCAGAAGGATCGCCTCCTTCAGCAGCACCAGGCCAAGCTGGAAGAAGCACTCCGGAAACTCTCTGAGGCCAGTTACCAGCAGGTGTGGGCATATTCAGATACTGGCCACCTGGCCTAAAGAAGTCATTTTCTGACTGCATCTCTGTTTCACAGGTGGATCTGGAGCGGGAGCTGGAACATAAAGACGTCCTTTTGGCTCATTGTATGAAGAGAGAGGCAGATGAGGTAACCTGGAACCCGGGTTCTCCCTCTCACTGACAACAATGAGTTCTGTGTCATGAGGAATACATCAGATAAACCATGGAGGAATAAGAAGTACATTCATGTTAGGTCCATCTGACATGGAGTCAGTCTCAAAAAAAAAAAAAAGAAAAAAGAAATTATGTGTTCTCTCACCCCCACCCACCCCCACCCCCGCCTCACTTTAGTGCCTGCAGCCAAGGAGGCCAAGCAGGGTTCAGGGTTACGGTTCACTATGGCATGGAGCACAGAACCAACTCATAGCTGACCCTCCAGTGGGTATTCAGAGGCAGTAACTTGCACAGGAGAAAACTGCCCATCTTTCTCCCACAGAGCAGCTGGTGGATTCACGCCATGTACCTTTAGGTTGGCAGCACAATTCTTTACCATTTTAGTTTATTACTGAAGCAAAGAGAGGTGGTGCTGGAGCAGCTTCCTGATGCTTTGCTGGTGTGAAACCTCAAGTGGCTGGTGCAGAGTCTAGGTTGAGGGCCTCTTGTCTCCTTCCTTCAGCAGTCAGGTTTTGGAGATTCAGAAGTGACAAGGGAAAATTACAGATGGCACAGGGTAGCATGGAACAGGGTTCAGCTCTGTTGTTCAAAGGGTTACCATGAACTCAACTCAATGGCACCTAACAACAATCATCCTCCTTGCCAAAGTCGTCACTGAGAAGGGCCTGAAACAGTTCTATATGGTGTCAGTAAGTGATCAATGTAAGGAAGAAAAATAAGACGGGGCTTCTTAGCTTAGAAATTTCCCCCCACAATGAGCATCATTATTTCTTCTTTTTAAATAAGTTACACTCACTTCCCACTCATAGTTAGTGACTCTCTTTAAACAACAGTTCACGTTTAGGACCATAGTAAAATTCTATTGTATGGCAATTGTGTGCATTAAGAACATATGTCTGGCAATAACAAACACCAAAGCACAAGACAAAAGCAATGCTGGCTGAGTGATGGTTAAGGTTATGTGCCAACTTGACAGGGCCATGATTCTCAGTGGCTTGGCAGTAATGATGTCATTTGGTAGTTAGGGAATGATGTCATCCTCTGCTTTGTGATGATGTGATCATTCTCCACTTTTGCATAATGCCAATTTTCACATAACAAGCTGGTCTTTGGAACCCAGCATGCTGATAAATAAGGAGTAGGTGGGTTTTAGAGGAGCTCTGGTGGCCTCCTGGGTAGGGAGTTATGTTGCCAACCAAATCCACCTGCTGTTCTGTAGGAGAAAAATGGGCAATCTCCTCCTGTGCCCTTTACTGCCTCGGAAAAGCCATTGGAGGGTCAGCTATAGTTAGTGGACAGAATTGCTGTTGCTGGTGTTCTGTGCCATTGAGTGAATTGTGACTCATAGTAACTTTATGCACAATAGCTCTGAAACCTGCTCTATCCTGAGCCAGTTGAGAGAGATTTTTGTTGTTCAACCATTTCTACATGAACATTTTTGGTGACACTGATTACGCTGAGTTGTGCCACTGTTCTCACCCCCCTTTGTATCATTTCTTCTTGCCGCTGTAGGTGACCAACTACAACAGTCACAGCTCTCAGAGCAATGGTTTTCTCCTTCCAATGGCAGGAAAAGGAGCTGTTTCAATTGCCCACAGAGGGGTAAGTTTTCAGGAGCTGAGTACAGACCTGCCACTTCCAGCTGAAGCAGGGCACACCCCAGTCATCAACCACAGACCAGGCCTTTCCAGGTTCTGAGTCCTGCATCTGGTGGATGTATAAAGATTTTAGACACTGAATTTCCACTAGATAGCTTACTAGTTTTGTGCATGAACATTTTCTCCTGGCCTGTCCTCTCTCTCCTTGAATCTGGTGGGGGGGGGGGGAGCCTGGCTAGCACAGCAGCGCACCATGCCAGCAGCGTCCTCTCTCTGCCTGTAGACCAGTGACCTACAGCTTGTCCGGGATGCTCTCCGCAGCCTACGCAACAGTTTCAGTGGCCACGATCCTCAGCACCACACGATCGACAGCCTGGAGCAGGGCATCGCCAGCCTCATGGAGCGCCTGCACGTCATGGAGACCCAGAAGAAACAGGAAAGGAGGGTAATATTCCTTCTGTGGTGTGTCTCTCAGACAAATCCCTGAGGAAGCATGGCTATGAATGTTCATTCAGAGGCACCAGTGTTGGTGTAGGGCTGATCCTGACTCTCATGACCCCAGCTGTCAGAGCAGAACTGTCTTCTGTAGAGTGTTCAGTGGTCAATTTTTCGAAGTAGTGTGCCAGGCATTTCTTCCAACGTGCCTCTGGATAACTCAGAGCAGCAGCCCTTCGGTTAGCAGCTGAGCACTTGACCGTTTGCACCATTCAGGGCACCAACTTAGATAAAGGTGGAATGAAAATGATAGAAGACTCTGCTGAACGATGTAGTTGCTCTTCTAACCCAAAGAAAGAGTTGATGATGAGAATATTGCTTACTATTAATAGTAACTGTGAGGACTCTGGTGGCCTAGTGGCAAGGATTTGAGCTGCCAACCCAAGGCAGGTAGTTCAAATCCACCAGCTGCTCCACGGAGACAGAGGGTTTTCTCCTTCTGTGTGATGTACAACCTCTGAAAACCTATTGGTGGGTCAGCTATGAGTTGTTCAAATACAACAACACACAGTAAGGACAACAAGAAGGAATTGTGACCCTTGAGCCTGCAGGGTCTCTACTGCTTACTTCCCTGCTTTCCAAGTCCCTGACGAGCGTGACACAAACAGCTCAGGATGAGAGTATATCAAAGTCCATTGGAAAGTAGAAAAGATTTTATAAGCATGTTGTGTATCATCAAGCCAAAAGTGACTCATATCTGACTCATATGTTACTATTATTAGGATAAACATGTCCCATTTAGACTTCTATGATTTAACTTTTTTTCTTTTTATAATGAAATCCCTCCAATGGTCATCACCTTTGTCATGTTTGTGTGGTTCCAGGTTCGGGGCAAGTCACCCAGAACTCAGGCAGGCAGTGAATACCGGGAGTCCTGGCCCCCAAACTCAAGTGAGTTCTCGTTTTTGTTCATAAAGGACACTCAGCAAATTGGACTTTATGTTTAGTACTTTTTTTTTTAAGGTAAAAAGTAAAGATAGATTTATTAGAAAGTTATGTCCCAAGATGGGACAGACCTTGGAAAAAGGAAATGTGGAGAAGGCCACTTCCCCCCATCTCCCAATAATGCAAACATGTTGAGGATAGAGTGTGCCACTCTTCTAATATTTTGTTTCTGTAGAAATGATAGGGTTACATTACTTTCATGACTCTGAGGATGGATTTTTCTCTCCATCACTTATTCTTGCGAGTGCCAGTTAGCCACATGAAAGATGCTGCTGATTCCAAGAGGCCATAACATTTTTCAAAAACTCATAAGTTCAAAAGATTTATTCTGAACAAAGCAAAGTATGAACCGCCCCGACACACACGCATACACATACACACAGCATCACAAAAGACTCTGAAGTTTCAAAAAGTACAGAAAATGTCCAGTCCTTAGAATCAAGAATTTTAATTTTGTTGGAAATTTCCTTAAGCTTTGAAAGGTTAGGACAATGTAAATCCTAAAAAAATATTTGCTCCATCTAGTGGCCATGGCTAAGAAGTACGTTTTCATTTGCTCCATGCCTCCTTTCCTGCATTGTTCATTCCAATGTGTTGGAAATATATACTGCTTGTTAATTTTTTTAAAAAAACTTTTATCTTATCCTTTTTCCTATGCAAACTCTCTTATAAATGTGCAGAAATTATGTTAATTATAGAACAGAGTTCAGGTCTTTTGTGCAAAGCTTACTCAGAGTTGTATTCGACTTGACATTTAACCTCTGCTAAATGAGACTAGTGCTGTTATATCTGGAGGAACACTCTTCCACTTTGTACCTCACTCTTTGTCAGTGTGCTATATGAAGTAACCTGGGTTTGCTGTGATGTTGAACCTTGTGCCATTGGGGTATCAAATACCAGAAAGGCTGCCCAGTGTGGACAGTGTTTGGTGGAGCTCCCAGTTGTAAAACAGGTTTGGAAGCAGGAGTGGCATCCACTTGCCAAACCACATGCCTCTGAAAACTCTATGAACTTGGAGAAACAACGACAGCTATGGAAAGACATTAGGTCTTTTGTTCATAGAGTCACTATGAGTCGACCTCGACTGGACGACAATCAACAACAGCATATCATATCCTTTGGTTTACATCTGTAAACAATAATTTATAAAATGAAACAGTGGTAAAAATAAACCACACAACTGTGAGTATAAAGAGGCAGAGGAAAGTCATTCCAGATGTTATGTATGTTACATATGGTTGAGTGGGTTCTGACTCCTGATGCCATGGGGAAAGAGCAGAACAGCCCTGGAGGGGTTTCTAGGGCTGTATCTTTACAGGAGACTGCTGCACCTCTTTTTCATAGACCTTTTGTTAGCAGCTTGAACCAATTTATTGAGCACTCGAACCAGTGTGCAATAAGGGCTCCTGATGTTACAAAAAGAAAGTGCGGCCAGGCCGCCTCTTAGGGGACAGAATGGTGAAACTTGCTCTCACCTACTTTGGGTATATTTCCAGGAAGGGTCAGTCCTTGGAAAAAGACGTCATACTTGGAAAGGAGGGGGGCAATCAGCAAAAGAGAAGACTCTCAACAAGATGGGTCAACACTGGCTCTAGCACTGGGCTCAGATATAACGGGGATGGTGAGGGTGGCACGGGATAGGACAGGTTCAGATGCATTATTCATAAGGTAGCTGTGATTTGTGTCAGCTTGATGGCACCTAACGACAATCTTGCATATACAACCTTTAAAACCACAGAACCGAACAAAGGCTAAAATACAACAGTGAAAATATTTACACAAGTATGGGAATGCAAAATGAGTGTGTGTATGTAGTAAGTGAAACAGGATTCTTAAATCTTTGATCCCATCTGTCTTCTTTTCCTCTGATGAGCTATATTTATACTGGAGATGAAACAAAATGTTTTGAGTTCTTTTTATAGCATTGCTTTGAAATATTCACGTTTCCTTGAGAGGATTTTATCTTATCATCTTCATTACTTTTCCTGGATGTTTAAGTGAGCATAGTGCATAATATAACAGGCTGCTAATCCAAAGGCTGGTAGTTAGAATCAGGAGCCTCTCCTAGGCAGAAAGATGGACAGTGTCCTCCCATAAAGATTTACATCCTCAGAAACATGATCAAGAACTGCTCTGGGTGGGAACTGACAGTGCTGGTGGTTTCTGTTTTTTGTTTGAGTGTAAGCTTGCCAGTACAGGATGAAATATTTACTTTCCTAAATATTCCTTTCTTTTCCAAAATTACTATAGACATAGTCACAGCTTCTTGTAAACTAGAGTCTTAACCCAAACCTGCCAGTATATCTGTATTTACAAACAAAATGAAATGTCTGAACATCTAAGAATATCTTTAATTCTGCTACTCTTCTCACTCCTGTCTTATTTCTCTTCATCAAACTTGTAGAACAGTCTACATTTGCTTCCTTTTTGTTCCGATTTTGCATTCATTACAATCACCTACAGCAGTATGACTTTTACCCAGTTATTCTGGCTTAGTATGCTTTTCCTAAGTCCACTATTGACCCGCTCATTGCCAAATCAAATATTTATCTGTTAAATGTTATCTTTCATTAACTTTTCAAAAGCATTTACTATTCTTCACTAGTCTGTCTGTTTGAAAACATTTGTCTCCTTTAGTTCCAATGCTAACCAATTATTTATTCAACAAATATTTGCAGAGCATCTAGCTCTGGTACCTAGTGGTAAGGAGGTACACTGTCAATCCAAAGGCACATGGTTCAAACCTGCCACCTGCTCCCGGGGAGAAAGATGGGCACTCAATTGCCATGCGATTTGCTGCCTCTGAAAACCCTCTGGAGGGTCCCAACTTGGCAGTGTATCATATGTTACAACAACACTAACAATATGCTAGGTACAGGAGATACAGAGGTGAACAGGAGTGACTCGGTACCGGTTCACCTTGGTCTTGCACTCAAGTGAATTAGAGACCCAGTTGTTTCTTTTTGACTGCTAACTCTCCCTGAATCTCCTTTTCTTCTCCTCTAGTCCGTAAATGCTGCTGTGCCCTGAGATGCCACTTGTGGACTCTGACTTCTCATTTTATGTTGGTTATTTTCTATGTAATTTTAATTGTTTTACCCAATCATTCCCCACTAGTCTTTGAGCTCCTTAAAGATGAAGATTTTATCTCATTTACTTTTGCATTTCTAGTTATTTTATTAATATTTTATTTTAATAGTGATTTTAACGAAAGTTTACAGAAAAGTTAGATTTTAATTCATTCATTGTTGCACATTTTGTGCCCTCTCCTTCCCTTCCTCCTCCCCCACATTTCCAGTTTTGAAGTGTAATAAGTCACCCAAGAAAGTTTAAATAAATAAATCAGACCATATAACTTATTTCTGTTCTCTATCTTGGGAAGGATGTGTCCTATCTCCATATCTTTTCAATCTATACGTGGAACAGATTATCCAGGAGGCTGGGCTCTATGAGGAGAAAAGTGGCATCCAGATTGGAGGAAGACTTATCAACAATTTTCATTATGCTGATGACCAACCCTCCTTGCTGAAAGTGAGGAGGACCTGAAGCGCTTGCTGCAGAGGGTCAAGGACTGCAGCCTTCATTATGGATTGAAGCACAATATCAAGAACACAAAGATTCTCACCGCTGGGCCAATTGACAGCATCATGATAGATAGTGAAGAGATTGAGATTGTTAACAGCTTCCGTTTGCTTGGCTCTACAATCAGCACTCTTGGTACCAGCAGCCAGGAAATTCAAAGATGAATTGCATTGGGAAAGTCTGCTGTCAGAGACCTTTCCAAAGTACTGAAGAGCAATGATGTCAGTCTGGAAACTAAGGTGCATCTGATACAGGCCATGATGGCCTTTGCAATGACTTGCTATGCATGAGAAAGCTGGACAATGACTAAGGATGATAGAAGGAGAATTGATGCCTTTGAGCTGTGATGCTGGAGAAGAGAATTGAATAGACCACGGACTGCTAGAAAAATAAACAAGTTCGTCCTGGAGAGGGTGAAACCAGGCTGCTCCTTGGAGGCAAGGATTCTGAGGCTTCGGCTGACATACTTTGGACATGTTATGAGACAGGATGAGTCCTTGGAGAGGGACATCCTACTTGGGAGGATGGAGAGACAGCACAGGAGAGGAAGACCCTTGATGAGAGGGATTGATTTATTGACTAGGGTAATGAGGGTAGGTGTGTCAGAGACAATAAGATTGGCAAGGGATAGAGTGGGGTTTAGGGCTGTTATACATAGGGTTGTTATGAGTCTCAGGTGACTCAACAGCACATAACAACAACATCTTAGTGAATGGTGCTATCATCTATCTTTATAGACACAAATCTGAGTAATTGTTTTTTTTACTTTTTCCCTTTTATCTTCCATGTTCAATTATATAACAGATACTAAAATCTTTACCTTCTAACCCTCTCAAATGCATACTTCTCTTGGCTCCAGAGCAACATCTTACCTTTCCTCATCTTTTGTCTGCCTCCTAATCTCAAAACCCTAAACTCATGGAGAGCTTTGGTGGCCTAGTGGCAAGAAGCTGCACTGCAATCCCAGAGGTACGCAGTTCAAATCCACCAGATGCTCTGCTGAAGGAGGAACATTCGCTTCCTGTACCAGTCAGATCTGGTTTGACGGTACACACATAAAAAAAAAAAAAAAAGGAAAAAAAAAAAAGAAAACCCCAAACTCACTACTATCAAGATGGAAACGACCTACAGCTGAACCTCAAGCTGATTTTCAGAGGAAAGTTCCCCCTTGCCTCCTGTGGAGCAGCTGAGGGATCCAGATCCCAGGAGACATGTTGCTGTTGGGTTAGCAGCACAGCTCCCTGTGGTGTCCACCAGCACTCCCCTGCTTCCTAGTAGGACTACTGGTTTCCAGAGCTTCTCCCATCTAGTCCACACTTGGCAGCTACACTGATCTTTTCCCCTAAATTGGCAGTCTGATCCTATCACTATCTTTTACTATTTCCCCATCTTTGGACTAATATCTAAACTTGTTAGCCTGGCTTCAGAGGCCTCTGCAATTCGGCTCCTACTCCCTTTCTCATCCTCATCTGCCATGATTTCCCAGTATATTCCTTATGCTCCACACCTGTTTGCTTGCTTACAGGTTTACACATGCATGATCTTCTCTCATACTCTTGCCTGTGTCCTTGCCTCTTCCCGAAACAACTAACTTTTCTATCTGCCTTTATTTTTCAAGTGTCCTCTGACCTCTCCTATCTTCAGCCTTCTCAGTTTGTCCAAATCTGATTTTTTCCCCAAATCAGATTTTATATAATAGAACATATAACTATTTGCAATCATGTCTGTCATCTACACTAGATTCTATTACAAGTTTTGAGGATTTAGAGTTGATTTTTTGTGGTCAAATTCTAACACCGTCAGTCCTCAAATGTTTGGTCATTGGATGAATCTTAATCACATAGTTATTCTAAAAGTGAGTTTTTTGTTTATACAGCAAGTCTTTATTAAATCACCACTATGCAGTAGGCACTGGTGTGAGGGGGCTAAAAGAGCATCATGGCTTCAACAAGTAACATTTCTTTGAAAAAATAAACTCTGACAACTGACCAAATGTGATTGCCTTGCATACTCTCCCTTATTTTTAACCCATACACAGAACGTCTGTGGCTGCCACTTTCATTTGGATCAATGCCTAACATAAGTTCAGGTGAAAATAGGTGTAGGTGCAATTCCAGGAGAGACTTCCAGAAACATTTAATTATTTATCTCTGCTCCTTAAGATAAAGGTTTCTGGTCAGAATTTTTACCTATTAAATCTATACTCAGAAGCACTTAGTAAGACTTTTCATAAGTATTTTTACAAGGGATAAAGATGTGGTTATAGAACCGTGAACAAGATCATAGGACCCACGTATATAGATCTGTGCAGGTTGCTGAAGGATAAGGTAAGTCTGTACTTACGGATTGGAATTATAAAGACTCTTGGGATGAGTTTCTGAGGCTACCTTGGTACCTATTCATCTCTCTTTTCCAGAATCACTCGAGCTTTCTGGACTGCCCTCAAAACTCTAAATGTTGGCAGAGTGGGCAGGTTTTGCTATGAGTCCACTCTCCGCTCTGTCTCAGCTGAAGTCTTGCCAGGCTTCTCTGTCCTTTTTTGACCTTTAGCCTGTCAGATCAGTACCTGGAATGAAGGAGAAATGAAGCTCCTGATGAGAGTGTCCATGCCTCAAACAACCCTTGTCCTTGTGGTCCCACCAGTGACTTCCTGTGGACTGTACCCTATGGGCATGGTCTTTGGCAAGGACATGAAAGCCATGTGGTCACCTCAGGCAGCTTCATTCTCCTGGGACATTCTGAATACCAAGAAATGAGAGGAGGTTTTAAGTAAATTCAGTGTTGTAACCACCAAGTCTCTCTGATTGCAGAGTTGCCTCACTCACAGAGCTCTCCAACTATCAGCAGCGCCTGCACTAAAGTACTCTATTTCACTGACCGGTCACTTACTCCCTTCATGGTCAATATACCAAAGAGGTGAGAATCTGCGTTCATCATTTTTCTGTAAAAACAGAGAAGGGCACGAAAGTTAGTTGCTGCCTCTGATCAGCTGAGAGAGTCTTGAAAAGTAGTACAATGTAGCTGAAGAGCACAGAACACAGCTTCTGAGAAGTTCCAGATGCATTGCTGACCAGCTGTATAAACAGAAGCAGGGTGTCCTTTACTATAATCATATTCTCCCAAAGCTGGTAGTTATGTAAATATGCTCTACACTTGTAAATGAAATGTTGTTTTTGTGTTGTGGGTTCTTTGGTTTGTTTTTTTTTTAATAGCAAATATGCTTTCTTTAAAATGCATGCTTTGGTGAAAGTGGGTTAAGGCTCCAAAAGTCGTTTTTCATGTGCTGCCAAGTATCTCCTGCTGCTAGCTATGGATTACAGTCAGCACTTCCAGGGGTATTACTCCTTGATATTTGTTACTGTTTGAGAATTGCAACCAAAACATATTTTAATGTTAAAAACACTTGCTTAATATGTTCCCTTCAAAGAACTGCTTTAAAAAAGAAAAAGACGGAAAGGCCTTTAAATTCTTCTCTTTTTAAACATATTCTTTTATATATCTATATATATGTTATGTGCCTTTAAGTTAAAACTGGCTCTTAGTGGACCCTCCAGCAGGTTTTCAGGGGCTGTAAACTGCACAGGAAGAGATTGCCCAATTTACTCCCATGGAGCAGCTGGTGGATTTGAACCACCTGTTTTGGATTGGCAGCACAACTTCCTGTCCACTGGAGAGAGAGAGAGAGAGACACACACACACACACACACACACACTTAGATGTATGTATCTGTGTGTGTGTGTGTGTGTGTGTCATTCTAAGGAAAATGCTTATGTAGCAAAGAAGGAAATCAAGAGAATTTAAGTTGTATTTTTGGTTATTCAACAAATGAGATTTTAGAGAGCTTACATTGTAGAAAAACAGAAAAGTGATTTGATTGCTGCTAAAGCAATCAATCTTTTTTAAAGGTCGCCCCATGTTTAACTTTCAATCTCTGCCAATGACTTGCTCCCCAACCTCTGCATTTTAGAATTGTCTGTGTTATCAGGAGCAGTGACTTAACCAATTACGAGACTATTTATGTCTGTAGGGACTTTGGCAGGGGCCTAGGTTAAAAGCTAACCTCTTACCTTTACAACCTACTGATTAACAATCTATCTTATACTCTCTCCTTTTATTTTAGGTTGGGGGAGGTGACACTGAAGGATTTTAAAGCAGCTATTGACCGAGAAGGGAATCACCGTTATCATTTCAAAGCACTGGATCCTGAGTTTGGAACTGTTAAAGAGGAGGTACAGAATTCATGAGGGTGAAAGCCTCTAGCTTAAGGACTACCACCCCAAAGCGTCCAAGTTTTAGAATCAGATATAAAGAAGGTCCCAGGGTGACAGACCCTTAAGATGGATTGACACAGTGACTGCAGCAGTGGGGATGAGGAGGATGGCACAGGATAGGACAGGGTTCAAATTTGTTGTTCACATGGTTGCCGGGAGTCATACTTGACTCGATGGGACCTAACAACAAAAGTGGAGATGGAATGGCCCCAAAAGTTGATGCTTTGTTTTAGATAGAAAAACATTCGAGGGCGAGAAGGAGAAACTTGTCCCAAGAAGTGAACAAGCTTTTATTGTGTGGTCTAAGAGGGACGTCATGTTGAGAGAGTCAGAATGGTGCTCGGGCAGTTAAGGGCGGTTTCTTTTTATAGGGGTTTTAGGGAGGGTTATGGAGGATAGAGCCTTGTCAGGATTCATTGTCTGGTCAGGTATTTTTCTGGCTGGTTTAGATGTTACCAGGGTGTGGAGGTAACTGTCACATTTATTCCTCCACTTTAGTTCCAGGACTTTAAGTTTTGACCAAGAATTTAGGCTGAATGTTTCTTTTCAAAGGGGAAAGACGGATTTACTTAGGAGAAAACAAAACAGAAGTTAAAATTTTGGGCTGCTTGTCTACCTGAAGCCAAATCTAGAAAACATGCTGCTTCATACATAGAATAAGTAAACAGTGCGAATATCTGGAAACTGTTTACTATGTGGTCATAGTTTTTCAGATAATGAAAGTGAGGAACTGCTGAGGATTCAGCTATCCTTATTCCTACCTCCTACCTGTTTTCTTAAGTCTATTCCTCCCTTTATAATCTATTTGCCAAATAAATGTTTTTTCTACAAGCAAGTTTTGGCTTATGAAGTATTCCAAATGTCATCATGTAGTTACAGACTGAAAAGTTGAGGGCTGAGGGAAATCAATGTTTATAAGGATTTCCTCAGTGAAATATTTTCATATCCCTGTTCTACTAGTGGCTCAGGAGATTAATCAATGAATGAAAATAACTGCATTTCAGAAACATGTTAAGATTGCTCATAATTCCAGCCCTTCCCTTCCCTCCCCCTTACAAATGCTTGGGGCAAAATTTCCCACTTGTGTGTATACACTTCTAAACCATAAATATGATCACTATCTCTGCCTTTCTGTATCTGTACTTTTTAACTAAACTCATTGTTTCAATTCCAACTCATGGAGATTCTCCACTGAAGTCTAAGACTATAAATTTTTATGAGGATGTTGCTAACCCTTCTCCTATAGTTGATGGATTTGAACCATTGATACACTATACCATCACTAGGGGTGACATTAGGGGCAAAACCAAAGGATCACAGACTCAAGGTTTTTGGCACTATATCTCATCTTTTTTATGTTTGATATTTTAGAAGTAGCAATTACTTAAGACTTCACCTTATTCTGTTTTTATTTTGACTCTTTTCTTTTTCTAGGTTTTCCATGATGATGATGCCATCCCCGGATGGGAAGGGAAAATTGTAGCCTGGGTGGAAGAAGACCATGGAGAGAATTAATGCTGATTATTAGATTGGGGCCTTGTGGAACCTGGTCATACCCTGGCTGCTTCACTCAGGAAAGAGGACTAACGTCAGAATTACACGAAGAAGTTTCTAGTTCATGCTGCCAAAACAGAAGCTTCTCCAAGTGTGATGGCCATAGGCCAGTCCTGTTTCCGTGCCTGGCATACTTGGTACTTAAATCCCTGTCCAAATGTAGACCATGGGTTCTTCTGGAGTTTTGTCCGTGGGAGCAGTGTTTTGTTTTACTCTGAGGACAACAACCAAAGGCCTTAACTAAAGGGGATGGATGATCCCGCCCATTTAGGGGCATGGCTGCTATTATCTGGAATCTGGGAATCAGAAGCATCACTCCTGTGTGTTACAGTATTATTTTAATTGGCCTCAATGTTTGCAGCAGAGTCCCAACATTTGTACTCACAGACAAGGCAAAGGTATCAACCAGCTTTTCTGCTATCTTGCAGCTAACACAAACCAAGAACTTGTGAGGCGGTACCAAAGATGAACGTCCCACCCTTCATTCATCTTTTGGACGGGATGTGGATGGTGCTGAATTGATTGGATGGAAAAGGGCTGCCCATCTTGTGCTATACTCTTTTCAAAACTATAAGACTGTAGGCTGACTTTTGTGTCTTAATTGGTTCTGCAGTTTGTCCTTTAGCCCACACAGGGCATATTTCTTGTACTGCTTGTTTTCTCTGGGGACTCTTTAGAGCCCTTTTTCCCCCTTCCAGCTGATGAGCTTTTTTTGTGTTTGCAAGGAATAAGGAGTCCTAAAAAGCTCCTTAAAATCCAGGCGGGTATGGAAAGGTGCTGCTACCCATATCTTCTTGACTTTCTTTCTCTCGAGACTTTCTTTAGCCAATAGGCTCATGGCATCTCCTTCACAATCAAAAGGAGACAGACCACTGCATTTAGTGTTTCTTTGTGATTATTGAGTATTGAGCATGAACTACTGGTCTGCCCCTATTCATTTTAAGGCCAGGAGTTATTTTATATTAAATAAATAGTATAGACCGATCCTTTAGGGCACAGTAGAAACCATGGGGCATGGAGCATGAGTTGTGAATGGCAGGGTTGATTCTGGGTGAAAAAAAACCCAGAATTCTTTCTCATATGCAACATTATAAAGTGTAGAAACTAAGAATGAAACTCTGAGTAATTACTTGGTAACCCAGGCTTTCTCATTCCCTCACGAAGTGTTATCTACCAACCAGCCATTATTACCTACGTACTCCCCTAAGCAGCCTGCCTGTGACCAATGTACACTGCCAACTGAAGAGTCAGACAGATCACTTCTGGGTTCCTGACCTGTCTGCCTTCAACTCATCTTCCCTTTTCAGCCATTTCAACGGATTACTCTTTGAGCTCTGAGATGACATCCTGTTGTTTGATACAGATGTCTTTTTAAACAGCTCGTGTTTGGAGAATTCTTTTGTACTCATTTGCTTTTTTTTGTCTGAGAACCATGTCTATTTTTATAACTTGAGTGTGAGTTCTATATATTCTCACATTCGCTATACTGTATCCATTTTCTAGAGAACCCATTAATTTTTATACAGGCTCTTC
This sequence comes from Elephantulus edwardii, assembly GCF_000299155.1. Lineage (NCBI taxonomy): Eukaryota > Metazoa > Chordata > Mammalia > Macroscelidea > Macroscelididae > Elephantulus > Elephantulus edwardii. The sequence continues at coordinate 2,512,999 of NW_006399843.1, forward strand.
TTACCACCCTTTGTGGTGTCAAACAAGTTTTATTTTATTACAAGCTTACTGATGACAACTAGTTGCAGTCCCAGATCTACCTGCCAATTTCATTTGTGGAGGCAATGTCTTGTAATCCCTATGACTGCTCCTTTAGGACAGAAGGAACTCAAAAGACATCTTAGGTTCTTTCATTCTAAGTTTACCTGATATTCTTGCTATTGAAAAATTTCTCATCAGAAATGACTGGGAAAGTCAAAAGGATAACTCCTTGTGAAAGCAAACAGAACATTTTATCATCAATCCCCTCACTCCCCACCCCAAGGAAGTCAGGAGAAAAAAATCTTCATGTCCCAAATTTCTTTATTGCATGTCCTTCAGTGTTTTATTCTAATACAATGTGAGATTATCAAGCCAAAATATGTTACTGAATTTCTAGTACATTTTTTTCTTGACAGTCTTTAAATTTATAATTTGTCAGTTTTCTTTCAGCAGTCTATTTATTATTAGGTGGAATATACCTTGTCAGAGAAAATTAAAAGCAGAGAAAATGCCAAGGTCCTCTACCTTATTTGTCTTATTTCTGTGTCCTTTGGAAAAGAAGCTGCGTGGCCTCAGTGCCTCCAACACAAGCTGAGTTGCATTCAGGGGACTTGGGACGAAAACATATTCCCCGCCTTTAGTTGGTTTACATGGCTAGTGACTAAGCATCCCTACTGTGAGATCTCTTGTGCAAAATGTGTTGATGATCTTCATTCCAGTTTGTAAAGGGAAAGAAACCTTCTGAGGAGTTCTCATTCACTGTTTTGAAGTCTCCCAGATGGATGCACTGTGGCTGCACTACTCCAGGAGTCCTCTTGACTTATGCATAGTTTTGTCCCCCAGAGGTATTTTTGTGGAATAGTCTATCCCAATATTGCTTGCTTTCTGCCTGAAAAAAACCCTAAAGGACTAGTATGTTTAAAGTTTAAAGAATAATATTTAAACCACTTCAGAAATAAATGACCCTCTCCTATAAACTAATTCAGTAGAGAACTAAAGTCCTTAAAAAGTCATCCCTAAAATTGACTATTCACTTGCTCAGTTTCTTGAATTAGCTGAGATTGGAACACTTTACAGTTTGTGCCTAAAAATCTGGGTTCAATTACATTGTAATGGCATCCTACTTACCAGCTTTACAGCTCTTTTGACCAGGATGGATGTAAATTAGGGAAATCTCCATGCAGTACATCCAATCTAAAAGGACTCTACTAAGAAGCACTTAGGTCATACTTATAATTATTTTCATTTTTCTCCATAAAATGAGCGTTATGATTGCACACTCCTATGTCTGAATTTACGTAAGAGGTATAGCTTGCTTAAAATGCCGATATATGTAAAGTTATATTTTCTTAGAAACATGGATGTTTGCAACCATTGCTTTCTGTGTATTGTTTTATGGTATGTTTTCACAAAGACTGTTCTATCAAAGGTTTCTGATTATCAAAGTGATAACCAGTTTTAACTACCTGGCTGTATGTACCAGAGATTTATGTACTAATTAAAAACAAAACAAAAAAAGCTGAATAAAATGGAGTTTGCAAACTAAGTACTCTTAATCATCTTTGTGTTTACTGATAGAGTAACCAGTAAGCCATTTACATTTAAGTAAAGTAAATCTTCTCAAGTGCTCTCCCGGGTAATATATTTACTTTCTACTCAATGTGAAGAGAAGGATTACTTTATTGCCACAGATAATGCGCTATTGGTATTTCTAGGTAAGCACGAAATTGGTTATTACTATCAAAGAGAATTCTCTAAATGATCACTTCTTTTGAAATTCTAAATATGCAAATAAATGAAAACCCAAGAATGTAAACGGTAAGAAGTTTCTAAGAAAAAAAAAAAACCAAAAAAAGCAGGAAGCATTAAGAGACTCTTAAAGAAATAGTCTCTTAAAAAGACTCTTAAAAGAAAGCTAATTCCTCCTTTCACCGCTCCCAGCCCACAAACTCAAACTTTATCTATCACTTCCATTTAAATGCTCTATTATGTCTAAAGGCGGCTCTGGGGGCCTAGTGGTAAGAAGCTGCGCTGCAATCTTGAAGATAAGCGGTTCGAATCCACCAGCTGCTCCGCGGGAGAAGGATGAGCCATCTCCTCCCGTGCGATTACCTGCCGCTGACTAGTTCCGACTCCTAACATCTACCACGCGGCCGCTCCTCTAAGTGGCTGGAAAACTGCCGAGGCTGCCCGGAGACGTTCACTCCTCCGACCTGTCTCCAGGAGTTGTTAGCTCTTCCAGACAGAAGTGCCAAAATCCCGCCCTTTGGCCCCAGTTTCCCGGTGTCCAGATCTTGCCCAAAACTCGCCAGGGGTTCACCTCATGCCAGCCTCTCAGGCCATGCAGCTTCTCATTCTATTAGGTCTGCTCCTCCCGTCTTTCGAGGTCCCTCCCACCAACCCCGTCCCAATCTCGGGAACGCTTCTCTTCCGACCCCGCCGTCTTCCACTCCCATTTCTCCAGCTTCTGCCAGCGTTGGCTCGACTGGAAGGTTCCCCGTCGCTGCGGTTGTACCTGCCAGCACCGCCCCGCCTCGCCCTTTCCCTCGTTTGCTCACACATTTCTGCCCTGGGGAAGGGGTTGAGCGAGCCTCCAGGGCCCGTTTTACGACAACGTGCGGCTGCGTGGCGTGGCTGACGGCAGCGTCGTGCTGCTCCCGGAGAGGTCACTCCGGAGAAGGTTTTGCAATTGGGGTGTGGGGTCGCTAGCAATTATGTGGCGTGTCTGTGCTCGGCGGGCCCAGAACGCGGCCCCAAGGGCGGGATTTGGGGCTCGCTGCACGGCGTTGAAAGAGGGACCTGGATCTCTGTGCGTGACCCTGCGAACTGGCCGGTCTCCGGCTCTGACTCGTTGCAAAAGCACCAGTACCAGGTATGGAGGGGTCCGTGCACTCTGTGGTTGGAACCCCAGCACTCGACCCTCACAACGAAATCGCTTCCTGCTGCAGCTTTTGGGGTCGTCCGGCCGCCGCTGTTACAGTCTACCCCCTCATCAGAAGGTGAGCTCCCCATCCGTCCTTTGTGAGACCCTATTTGTCCTTCAAGGGTGACTTGACCCGAGTACTTTACTGAGGCTTCAGTGATGTGATCCTCTAGCCTTGCCCTTCCTGCTTCCCTCTTCTTTTCTATCCCATTGAAAGGGAAGCCCCAAGCCCAGGGTGATACACTGCATGCAGCTGTCAGACCCGCGGGCTTTAACTGGAAGCTTTTTGTCTCTGGAGAGTATGACTTTTTGGTAGGCAGGAACTGTCATTTGTATCCTCGACTCCCAATATTGACTCAGTTAATTTTGCATTAAATGAAATGGAGTTGAATGAAACCTTCCACTAGATTGAGACTTAGATTATTACTCTCCTTAAAGATGATATTTCTTTATTTTCCCTTTTAGGTTCCTTTGCCATCTCTTTCCCCTACAATGCAAGCAGGCACCATAGCCCGTTGGGAAAAAAAGGAAGGGGAAAAAATCAATGAGGGTGAATTAATTGCAGAGGTGAGTTGTTTTAAAATGTAAAGAGAGAGGTCAAAGGGACTGACTTTGCTAAACTGAGCATTGACTGCTGGGTGGATTCACTTTGCTTAAAAAAACGATTTTGAGGTGTTTTGGGTTGGGTTTTGTTCTCCCACAACTTGATATTAAAAAAGATTGGCTAGATTATTTTTCAGCAGTTAACTGCACTAATATTTAGCCTACATTTATTTTTATGACTACTTTTTCCAAATCTCTGATGGAAGCTTTGTTAAACTGTTCAGCTTTGATTCAGGAATTGCCATTAATTAGGTTCAGACTGACTGACCACACTTAAACTGCTTCTCTATGTTATAAGGTTGAAACTGATAAAGCCACGGTTGGGTTTGAGAGCCTGGAGGAGTGCTATATGGCAAAGATACTTGTTGCTGAAGGTACCAGAGATGTTCCAGTGGGAGCGATCATCTGTATTACAGTTGAAAAGTGAGTGATACTCTGATAAATTGTACAGATTGACTGCAAAGTGGAATACTTAACCCAGGGTTGAGAAATTAGGAGTTAAAGGTTTCTGAGGACTGATTCTTTGGGAGCTGATTCTGCCTTATAACCCCCATATACTTATGCATTCTTTCTCTTCCTTAGACCTGAGGATATTGAGGCCTTTAAAAATTATACTTTGGATTCCTCGGCAGCACCTACCCCACAAGCAGCCCCAACACCAACCCCTGCTGCTTCACCACCTACACCTTCTGCTCAGGCTCCTGGTAGTTCATACCCCACTCACATGCAGGTGAGGCTCAGCCTCTGGGTATTTATTCTCGAGAATTTTGTTATTTATTCATCATTTCTCATGGATGGATACAGTCACAGCCTAGAAACTGGCATTAAATATATCTCGCTGTTAAATCTCTCATAAATAGAGATTTAAGCATGAAAACTATTTTCATTTCTAGCTGTTACTTCCAGGTGTGTGAGCGTGGGTAGCTCTTGAGCCTTTTTTTAGTGTGGAGATTAATACTTGCACTTCTTATTCAAGAATATTATGTTATAAATTTTGAGGATAATTTGTACTTACCTCCACTTTCTGTATAAATAGAGTTCATTACAGCACAGCTTCTTGCCACTAGGACACCAGAGCTCCTTATCACATGCTGTCTGTTGAATGAAAATCTCTGGTTGGTGTTTCCCATTCATATGTGGTGTTCTGTTTTTTATAATTTGGTGAAATAGTCCAGTAGTTTTACTAAACCAGAACAATGACTGAAAAATGATAAAATAAATAATACGATATCTTTTAGGGCAACATCCGACTGTGTACATGTCCAGGGTTCCAACCCTCCTAAAGCCTATTGTATTGAAAAATTTTAAATACTTAAACAGGTGCCACTTGTGTAGGTGTGACATGTCTCAGAATTTGTTGTATTATTAGAGATGTCTTAGTATATCTATAGGTTTTCTTTAAATTTTTTATGTTTTGAAAAGTACACTATATACTGAGAACAACATTTGACTGACATTAGACACTAGTTATATAAGACTGTTCTAGATTATACACAAACTTGACTTAAGGTAACCTTGAGAATAGAACTGATTTGTAATGAAAGGGGCTGCCTTTATATAAAATAGTCTTCACTTGATGTCCAGGTCACATAGATTTGTTTTTCAAAGATCAGCTCATGAATGTTGAGCAATGCATAACTGTACAATAGCATTGTATTGAAGATGAAGACAATCAATGTTGATTCTATTATGTGTGTGTCAATTTCTTAGATATTGACATTATTCCATATGTATCTGGGAATTTTAGAAATGGAGAAGAGCCAATCTTTTTTTTTAAAAGGAATTAAGACTAGAACCTTATCTTTATGTAATTTATTTATAGAATTTCTGTGTAAGAATTTTTTTTTTTCCCTTTTGCACATAATGGTTTACTCTGGTCATTTTGTTAACAATCATTTCTGATGAAGTTGTGCCTCGTGTTCAGTTCATGTGTTTATTTCATCCTGTTCAGCAGATTGTATCTCAGTACATATCATAGTTCATTTCTTACCATTTCATGGTAGATACAAAAGATTGGAAGATAGTAAGTGAAATTCACAGTAACTGATGAAACATCTGAATTTATAGGACACATGCCATATAAATAGGAAAAAAGTTTATTTAAATCAGCCCCTGATGCTTGGATTTTTATTGTGATGACAATTCTGAATGTCAGGTTTTTGTTTATCTTGGAAAGATACCTGGAAAGTTGGGAGAAATGCTTTTTTCGGTGAGTGAAAAGACAGTTGCTAGGTACAGAGCACAGTAACATTGTACTAGTCTGCACTGAAATAATTCTGTGAAGCTAAAAGTACCAGTATCATTTAAGTGTTATTTAACTGGTGGGTAGTTGTCCAAGGCACTGAGCTCTTCCTATTATGGGGGAGCAAGTAGCTTGTCATAGTTGCTACCTATCTGTAAAATGATAGACACTTGCTTGGGTGCCCCTGTCCACTGTTTCTTCAACTGAAATAATAATAAGTATTTGTTTCTATAGGTGCTTCTTCCTGCCCTCTCTCCCACCATGACCGTGGGCACAGTTCAGCGATGGGAAAAAAAAGTGGGTGAGAAGCTAAGTGAAGGAGACTTACTGGCAGAGATAGAGACTGACAAGGCCACCATAGGTGAGATTTCCCTGACTCTCACTCAGGCACTGAGTTTTACAGTGAAGGTAGAGGATTTCATCCTAATCTGTCGTGAATGATAACATGAATACTGTCATTCTTGGGATTCATTTTCTGGGACAGAATGTTTTAAGAAAAATATTTGTCATTGTATTTGCCGTTTCCATACCGTACTCTGAAAGAATCCAAGGATATGTCAACCCACGGATTATTCTTAGGATAGAATTTATTTTATAGCCTAATTATATTATTGAGAAACTTTATCAGAATTGCCCCTATTTAGACATAGAGAAGGACAGTGGAAATTAACTACCATCAAGGCAAGAAAACACCAAAGAATCTAAGATGGCTTTAAGAATTTTTAATAGATATCCGTAATACAATATTTGGGGGGGGGGTGTACAAACACACACCCCAGAAAACCAAATCCCATTGCCATTGAGTTGATTCCGACTCATACTGATCCTTTTGGACAGTGTAGAACTAGCTCAGTTTCCAAAGCTGTACATCTTTTCAGAAGCTGACTGCCACATCTTTTTGCTGCAGAGCAGCTGATGGGTTAAAATTGCTCACTTTGCGGGGAGGGGTGGGCAGGGAGAAAAGTGTAACAATGAAGAAATAGAAATCCTAAGTCTCTGTAAACTTTCATTAAAATTAAAAAAAATTGCTCATCTTTCAATTAACATTCGAATCTTTAGCCGCTTGTGCCAGCCTGCCTTCTTGTATATGAAGATAGTATATTGTACTATTTTTATGTTGCATAACTCATTGATGGCAAGTCAGAATTGACTTATAACTGACTTTCCAGTGGGTTTTTGAGAGGCTGTAAATTGGATGGGAGTAGATTGCCCATCTTCTTTCTTAAGAGGTGCTGGTGGATTAGAACTGTTGGAGAGATAAGGCATTGGGTTAGCCTGCATCTCCCTGTGGACTATGCTACCAGACTCCCTCAGTTTAAAAAAAAACAACATAAATTAATATAACTAAATAATATATTAAAAAATAGTGTAGATAGCTGTAATATAACAAATATATTACATAAAATAGTCACGTGTGTGTATATATACTGCTCTGTGTGTATGTCTATACATATTTTTTTAATCTTTTTTTTTACTCAGCCAGCACAACACATTTTCATGTAGCCCCTTTCTGATTTGTTTGTACTTACATACAAAATCTACATAATTGTATACTTATAATATTTATAAAGGAAGCTCTGGTGGCCTCGTGATAAGGTGCTGCACTGCCATTCCAACGGCATGTGGTTCAAATCCACCAGTTGCTCTATTAGAGAAAGACGGACAGTCTCCTCCCATCTGATTTACTGCCTTGAAAAACCTCCTGGAGGGTCAGCTATGGGTGGGTTTTCACAACCCACGATTTCTTAATGGCACTTTGGGGTGACCCTCTCAAACCCATTTTCATAGTGACCATCAGGTTTCCTAGGTCATACATCTTTATCAGAAGATACTGTCTATGCCAAGAAGTGGCTGGTGATTTGAACTGCTGACTTTTTAGTTAGCACCTAGATCCATTAGTATTATGTATGCTGCTTGGATTGAGGAGGAGCTTAAAGAGCAATTCTCTGTTCTCTGTCCTCTCTTGCCTGTAGTTATTTTCACCACAGTACTTTTTATCTTTCTGCATATTATACTTCCTCATAACATTTTCTTAAAAGGAAGGATTCTGTATTTCCTCTTGGTGATTGTTTGGCTATTGGCCAAAAGTGCTGCTATTAATACCAGATAAGACTTTTGGACCAGGAGGTGGACAAGACTGGAGGACCCATTTTCACCTAAAATATGCAACTACAACTGCTTTTTATTAAGTGGAGTTGTAATTTGTATTTCTGGATTAACTTTGGTGGCTCTGAGTCACAATTATGCAACATTGTGCATTGCAGTGACAGTGACTGTTATTGAAGTGTTGTTTTCGTCATTACTACCATAACAGGCTTTTATGAACACTGGAGACTAGAATTGTCTCAATCTGGAAGTAACTCCAAGGCTCAGTGCTGGCCGTAATGAAGTTGAAGCTAAAGCAATGGAAGCACAGATGGGGACCATTCACTATAAGCTTTATTGAACCTAGATGTCTTTGATCCTTTGGACTTTTTTTAAACTCTTGAGCATTTTTAAATAAAAATAAACTTTGACTTTTAAAAGGAGAAGGGGGGGACAGAGGATTCTGTTCTTTGCAAAATGAAAGCAAAATTTAAAAATGATACATTTATTTGCAGTTGAATGCCAGTCTCACTGAACTATACTTCAACTTTATTGTGGCTTTGGAGCCTTTTAATTTCTTTTTAAACATGTTATTTATTGCCTTCTTTTTAATTGTCTTTTACGTGGGATATGTAGAGAACTTTAAGGATTATGTCTATCAAGGAGAAACACAGCGGCATCAAAAGCCAGGATCAGGAAGACAAAAATTTGTCTTCAGCTTGCTGCTTTTAGTTATATTTTTGCAACACATTATGTTTGATTCATAATAGGAAAAACAACTAAATAAAGCATAATTTGGGTTTTCCTTTAAAGAAACACACACCCCAAAACTCTTGCAAAATATAATTGAAAGAGGGGAGAGCCTTTTATTTAAAACATTTTCATTTGAAGGGATCATAGTGTCCTAATTTACCTAACATATGGATTTTTTTTTCTTATTTAAGGTTTTGAAGTACAGGAAGAAGGTTATCTAGCAAAAATCCTGGTTCCTGAAGGCACGAGAGATGTCCCTTTGGGAACCCCACTTTGTATCATTGTTGAAAAGGAGGCAGACATACCAGCATTTGCAGACTACAGGCCGACTGAAGTAACTGATTTAAAACCCCAAGCCTCACCACCTAGCCCACCACCGTCTGTGAGTATGCTACCAGTCTAAGATCCATTAATGAAGATTCTTGTTGTACTTTGGAGTCAGAACCGACTCACAGCTGACTCTCCAGTGGATTTTTAGAGGCAGTACATTGCACAGGGAAGGTTGCCCATCTTTCTTTCACGGAGCAACTAGGGGATTTGAATTGAGTTCCTTTGGGTTGGCAGCTCAGCTCCTTATCATTAAGCCACTAGAGCTCCAATGAAAAAGAGAGAGTTAACTTTTATGGAAATCTGAGGGAGCTGATGAGCTCGTGTGTAAGGAGTTAGGCTCCCAACCCAAAGGCAGTTATTTCTCAGAAGAAAGATGAGCAGATTCCTTCCTGTGTTATTTAGTTTGAAAATCCCCTAAGGAGATAATGGTGGCCAAGTGGAATTCAGCTACCAACTCAAAGTCAGGTGGTTCAAATCCACCAACAAGAGAAAGATGGTCAATCTCCTGTGAAATTTCAGCCTCTAAAAACCTGCTGGAGAGTCAGCACTGAGTCATTTCTCACCAGATGACAATGAGTTTGAGGATGTTTTCGTTTTGTAGGTATTTGGATAGGATATACAAAATAAGCTCTGGTGGCATATTGTTCTGTGTGTTGTACTGCCAACCAAATCATCCTTCACAGGAGAAAGAGGACTTGATGGAGTGCCTTTGGGAATAGAGTATGTAGAGTAGCCCCTGTTGGTATAGTGCGTAAAGCATGGAGCTGTGGACCACAAGCTTGGCAATGTGAATCCATCAGCTGCTATGTAGGAGAATAGTAGTCTCTTGTTTATGATCAGAACCTACTTGATGGTATTAAGGTTGGTTTTCGCACTGTACTTTTCACCTAATGGTCAGTGGTTTGAGCCTTATAACTGTTCCCTGCTGCTTTTGTGAATCTTGCTGAGACCAAAGTACAGTGAGGTATCAGGTATTGACATTACATGATCTCTTTCTGCTATAGATGTAGATCTCATGGTTATCCCCCATTTTCTATAATATTTACTGTCTCATCTCTACTTCTGCCAGTCATCTTGGTGTTTACATATTATGCCAAGTTAAGTATATATTTGTAATTCACTGGAACTTTGACATGACTTGTGTTGACATAGAGTTAAGTGTATTATCCTAAATTACCTCACTTTTAATATGAGTTTGTATGACTTTGACCGGGATCCTGGGGCGAAAAAGTACTGAAGATTCCATGGACTGTCAACAAATAACACATTAAAATGAGGCTTCTGCAGGAGAGAGAGAGTCATGGAAGTTTAGCCTTGGTACTTCAGAGAAACTGGCTTTTTTTTTTAAATCTCTCTGTGTGTGTACCATCAAATCAGATCTGACTGGTACAGGAGGAGATTGCCCCTCCTCCAGCAGACGATCTGGTGGATTTGAACTGCGCACCTCTGAGATTGCAGTGCAGTTTCTTGCCACTAGGCGACCAGGGCTCCCTGAAACTTGCTTTCTGACTGCTGTATTTAGAGCAGACAAATCTGTCTTGAAAGAAGTGCAACTAGAGTGCTCCTTAGAGGCAAGGGTGATGGAATTTTGCTTCACTCACTTTAGGCTTATTTTTAGGAGGAGGAACTAGTCCTTGGAGAGAGAGATCACGCTGAGAAAGGAAGAGAGTCAGCGAAAGAGGAAGACCCTCTTTGAGATGGATTGACACTGTGACTACCATATAGCAGGTTGAGGATGGTGCAGGATAGGGCAAGGTTCATAGGTCTCGTGAGTTGTAGTCAACTTGATGGTACCTACCAACACAAATACACTTAGATTGCTTGCTAGCAGAAGTATTCTTTTCAATATAAAAAGGCCCAACATAATTTTGAATTTTGAAATTAAGTAAAACACGCAAACAACATCAACAGAAACTTGTTGGTACTGTGAAAGAAGAACAATTTAGAAGGAAGGCTTCTAAAGTAAGGCTGTAAAAAAGATAAATACACTTATCAGTGCTGTTAAATTGTATATTTCTTTTTCTTTCTTTTTTTTTTAAATTGTATACTTCTGTATTAATCATTGAATAAGATAACCTGACTTTTTTCTGGGGTGTTTTTTTTTCTTTCTTTTCATATTGTTGTGATATATTAGTTAAGCAAAAAACAAAACTATCTTTGGGGAAAAAAGATTACTTAATTGATACAGCTTTTGACTTCTTTTAAATGTAAAACTATCAGTTATCCAAACTGATCTTTACAGTGGTGAGTTAACCATTTGTAACTTTTGTTAAAAGGTGGCCCCTGTTCCTCCAACTCCCCAGCCTATAACTCCTGCACCATCAGCTGCTCGCGCAGCCGCTCCTGCTGGACCAAAGGGAAGGGTATTTGTTAGCCCTCTTGCAAAAAAATTGGCAGCGGAAAAAGGGATTGACCTTACACAAGTAAAAGGTAAGTCTCTTTCTGTGGAATGGGATTGTTATGTTAAAATGTAGTTAGATTTCAGCCTAGCAGGTATAGTTTTACATGTAATGGCATAGTGGGGAGAATTGTAAGGATGGGAAATATCTTCTTTGCTACCATTACAGAATAGGGAAACTTTTCTTCTTTTTTAATCTGTCTGGGGTTTGTCTGTACTGTATTGATACCTTCTTTTCCCTCAGCTCTATTCATATGGAAGTGTGCTTAGTTGTTGGTGATGACTGAAGGTATCAGGCAGGTCTATAGAACTTGATTATGTAAGAAGACATTTTATATGTTTGGTTGACTGACTTAAGTAATAAGCCAGAAACAAAACAAAACAAAACATGACGTTGGATTAATTTGAAGTGACTTAAAAGAATTACATTCATGTCAAACTGAACTAATGCTCCCGGAGGGCTGGGGAAGATATTTTATTCGTCTTTCTTTTCCAAAGAGTAAGTTTAGCTTAGTCATAGGAGCTTAAGGTTTAGAATGAGACCGTGACTTAACCTGTCTTCCCATGTGTAAAAAGTGTTAATACTTGCTTTATGTGATACAGTATTGTGTGGAATAAATGAAATAAAACAGGGAAAATACTTAGACCAGGAGCTCATAAAGAAAGCAAAAACAAACTCTGCCATCAATTCTGACTCAGTGACTACAGGACCCATCAGAACTGCCCCCTGGGGCTTTCAGGGTGGTAAATCTCTGCGGGAGCAGATTGCCTTTTTCATGTAGTACAGTCCAGGCAAACTGCTGACCTTTCCATTAATGACCCAGTGCTTAACTCATTTTCATGTGATTACATTTAAATGTTTTTTTAACTAAAGCCACAGTTTAATGTAAGGTAGTTAAGATGCTTCTTTTTGAAATGAGTAAATTCTTGAAACTTCTTTTAATGACTTGTGTGCTAGGCATTTAGCTTAGCATTTAATACTACAACTTGGAGGTAAAGTTGTCATCCACAATTTTTAGATATTAAAACTAATACTTTAAAAAATTCCACAAAACACTAAAACTTTTAGAGAGATTCTGCCTTTCTCTAACGTTGAGATTTGGATCTAGATCAGCTTAACTCTAGATTGTAACGCCGTTACACATTGCCCTACATTGCCTTCTGAATTGCTGCAGTGCCATCCTCAATTACTAAAGGAATGTCTGATTATTGTTGTAATTGTTCACTTATGTACTCTCAGTGCTGCTGAGCATCAGTTTGCAGTCTGTTTTCTGGTTGGAAGGCAAACCAGTCCCAAGATACAGCTATAAATGCCGTGGATTCTTCCAGATCCCGGAGGATTACTTAAAATACTAGAAGACATGCTCTTCCATTGTAATCCTCTTTCAGTAATGTCATTTATTATGTAGTGTGAGGATTAAATGAAGAGAAAGATTTGGTTACCTATTATAGATCAAGAATTTAGACAAGTAAGGGAGGATTGTTTATTAGATGTTTTAACAAAATTGGCTGTTTTGCTAAAGATACAGTAGGAAAATCCCATTATTTTTGTCATACAGGCAGAGCTCAGTGACTTATTTCAACAAATATTGACTACTGTCTGTGCATCAGACACTTGTCCATAAGACGAATGAAATACAAGATTTTACTTGTTGAGTTGCTTCTATAACCAGTGCTCTGGAGCTGGAATGGCTGGGTTCAAATCCCAGCTTTGTCATATGCCAGCTTGGGCAATCATCTTAAATTTTTTTCCCCCTGAGTTTATTTGTGTGCATGTAAAAAATAATACCTCAAAAATTTGTGAAAATTAAATGTTTATAGATAAATAGTGTCTGGAAAATGCATATGCACATATTAGCTATAATGATAATAACTTAGATTTTAAATCATCATTTAAATGCCAGATAAGAGAAAGACTGTTAATATACTAGTGAGTGATTCTTAAGAACTTGCTGCTCAGTCAAACTGACTCACAGCTGACCCTCTGCAATCACCCAGGAGGAGATTGGGTATCTTTCTCTTACGAAGCTGCTTGTGGATTCAAACCTCCACAGAGAGAGACGGACCATTTTTGGGTTAACAGTGCAACTCCCTATGGAATATGCCACCAGCACCTCCTAGTGAGTGGCAGGTGGATAAATGTGCAGTCGTGATTGCTCTTAGATCGGGTGGTTGGGGACGCCCTTTTTGATGTGATGATATTTGATCTGACCTGATGAAGAATGAATGCACTGTGAGCCATGTGAAGAACAAGGGAAAGAGTATTTGGGCAGAGAGAGCAGCAGCAGCACAGACTCAGGGGAGGAAGAACCTGGCATGTTTGAGCACATGAGGAGGCACGTGAACTGAGAAGGTAATGGTGGGAGATGAAGTTGGATAGAAATAAAGGTGAAAATGTAAAGGACCTTGGAAAGTAATGATGAATTATCTTAATTTTATTTCATATTTTGTTGGGAGCTGTTGAAGGATTTAAGCAAGAGGTGACAAAATGTTTTCCTTTTTTTAAGAGATGATTTTGCCTACTTTGTGGAGATGGGTTACTCTTTAAGGTGCTATTGTCAGAGCTGCTGATGATAATTTAGGATGGTGAAAGTGGAAATAGAAATGGAGAGATGCATTTTAGAGAACGAGCAGCACATAGCTAAGTATTGGATGTGGGTACTTGATGGCAGTAATTTCAGAAGAAAAGTGATAGGAAGTCTGTCTAGATAGGTTAAAGATTGAAAAGTGGATGAAGAAGTAGAGATAGTATTATGGACCGTTCAATCAAGATGATATAAAGAGAAGTATAGAAATAGAGGTAAACCTTGGAAAATGCATGTTTATAGAGGCCTTTTAAGATGAGAGATAGTTGAATGAGGCAAGTACAGTTTCTCAGCTCTTCCACTGTTGACATTTTGGGCCAAATAGTTCTTTGTATGGGCCAGGAGTTAGGGGCACCCTATGCATTTAAGAAAGGGGAAAAGAACATGGGATGGATTTATAGATTTGGTGGTAGAAGAGTTATTCTTTGGTGGTAGGAGACTTATTCTTTTGCCTCTTTTTGATCAGTCAAGCATGAATTGAGAGTATCAGCTGAGGATGAGTGAGTGTGAGACTAGAGAAGTTACAAAGTAATAAGAATGAAAAGTGAAATAGAATTGTATTTCAGGGGCAGTTTTGTGCGTTCATTTTAGGCTTAGAACTGAATTTATGGTATAGTCATTAAGTTCAGGGATGCCTTTTTTTTACTGCAGCAACATTGAGCTACAGTAGTGTTGGCATAGAAAGTCAAAGCTTTCTAATTTTGTATGGGAGCGATTATAATGGTCATCTATGAAGTGGAAATTGAGTACGGAGTGAAGACAAGAGGGAGAGAATAGTTGAGAGTAGAGGGGGTGGTTGGTGGAGCGGTGGTCTTGATCAGGTTGCAGAGTGGAGAGGACAGTCTAGACTAAAGAGCTAACTTCAGAGAGGTGTAGTTAGAACATTGTCTAAAATTCTACCCTGGAGGCTGAAGGGGTTTATTTAGGCTGAAAGGAAAAGTTGAAGATAAAGAAAACCAAAAGAATTTGGAAGCTAAGTGGACTTTGGTCCATGTTCCAAATTAATCTTAAGAAAGATAAGTAATTATGATTTAGTAGATGGAAGATAACAAAAGAGGGAAGGAAGTAGGTTACGTTGGGAATTTCTGAGGGAGTTGAGGTTTTTGAAAGGAGAAAGGAAGGACATGACTGAAAAGTGGCTATGGGGAGCAAGGAGGAACTTGAAGTGTGAAATTTAAAGCCATAGGAGATGATAATAAGGAGAATGTTACAGAGTCAGATTATTTAGTAAATTTGGGGGAAATCATGTTCTTAAAGTACTTTCACATCACTGTCATTTTATTCTCACAGCTCTCTTGTGAGCAGAGGCTGATACAGCTATAATCTTCATCCTATAGAAGACCCAATGAGGTTTGACTGAGGTCATCTGTCTAGTTTATATTTGAGGAGCCTTGGTGATGCAGTGAATTAAATGGAGAACTGATGATGAAAAGTTAGCAGTTTGAAGTTAGCTAGTTTGCAGGAGATGGATAAGGCGGTCTGCTCCTGTAAGGATTAATACCCTTGGAAGCCCTGTAAGGCAGTTCTCCTCTGTCGTGTAGGGTTGCTAAGAGTCAGAACCGACTTGATAGCAATGGGTTTGTTTCTTGTTTGTTTTTGGTGGTCGTGTGTTAGTTGTTTTTTTTTGTTTTTTTTTTTTTTAAATATCCTACCGTTTCTTACTCCTAGTTGAGTGCAGTGGCCTGTTATACCTCCTTTGAAAACTAGGCCCAAAGGTATAACTCCCAGCCCTCAGGAAATTCTTGTGGGTGGCTAAGCTTGCTTCTTCCTCTGAGGGGCTGTGGTGGCCAGGCCCACCGTGGTTGTAAGGGGAGGTTATGGTTTCTGTCTTTTAAAAGGAGGGGTATCTAACAGGGGAATGCTGCCACCTCTGTTCTAGAGCTCCTGGTGAGGATAAAACAATCCTAGCCAGCTCCTCAGTTTTCATAATGAAGGACAGGAGTTGGGAAGAACTGCACACCACGAGAATCCTTTTAAAAGTCTGCCTTGGGGGAAGATGAATCAATTTGGCCAATTTTATTCTAGAAGTGGGCCAGTGTAAAAGGTATTCTAATAACTTAATTCTGGATCTTCTTAGAATTAAGGTTCAGGATTATGTAGTTGGGTCTAAAATTAATCCTAAGTGGTTGGGATGGGAGGAGGGAAGAAAATGGAATCAATTAATTTAAGCATGCTAAGAGAACTTTCAAGATCCTTCTTCATGTAGGACATTAGGCCTTTGTTCCTTCATTGTCCTTAACACAAGCTAGTTTAGAGTAGGCTTCTGTCAGAAATAGAATGGGATAGAGAACACACAAATAAAGATAGAGTGCTCTAAAAATAAGGTAACTGCAGGCAAAAGTTGTATCTACGGCTTAATTGTCCTCTTGAGACCAGCACCCAAAACGATTTTGGTCCTCTTGAGAAAAAAATCCAAAGAACATGCACAGTTTGTCCAAAACATTTGTTATCATACCCATTAATTCTCTACAAAGGGATTTCTTTATGGCCAAATGAATCCTAAAGGAGGTCTAGTTCAGAATTCCAAAAGGGTATTTTGGAGCTAACCAGAAGGGGTAGCTCATCTTCCTTTTGAAAGTGTAAACTATACTAAACTGCATTATCCTTAGGGTATTTCTCACTTTAAGAGTAAACAAGATAAGGGGGAGGGGAATCAAGTAGTTTTATTAGAGAAATCTTTGAAAGACAAACGGAGAAAAAGTCTCATTTGCTTTAAACTATGAGAGATTAAGCAAGTACTTTGTATGAGTAAGAAATGAATGAAGGCAAGCTTTAGGGGACAGGATTGAAGGTGGTGGTACCTTCCAAGTGTGTCTGACAGAGATCCCTTAGGGGAGGATGTTGTTGAGCCTTTTAAGTGGATAATGCACTCAATTCCCATGATTTGTCTTTTCTTATAGGAACCGGACCAGATGGCAGAATCATCAAAAAAGACATTGACTCTTTTGTGCCTACCAAAGCTGCTCCTGTGAGTTGCATTTGAAGGTTTTTTGTTTCTTCCTTAGAAAGTCTATCAAATTAGATGGTTTCCTATGTTTTTTCTTGTAATTGACCAGAATGTGGTGTCTTTTTATCTTCTTTCAGTGGGTTGGAAGTATAATTGATCCAAGGCCCTTACAAATTTGAACTGTGAGGGAATATTTCCCCCTCTCATTAGTGTGTTAAGCTCAAATGTTGCACATCTAAGTAAAACCCTGTAATGCTCATCATCTTTAGATATTCCCATGTTTTGGGTGCATTTTTACAGCATTTGCACTTAACTTCTGGAGAAGCCTAAATGGACCTGGATAATTTATGGGACATCACTTTTATGCACAATCAAAGATGATAGGAATATTACTACATTGAATATGCATTACAAATTTGTTTTTCAGTTGCTATATTGAATATTTACTAATAGTTCTCATCCTTATTTGACTTACATTTTCAAAAGCATGTTTGCAGGTTGACTTATTGGTATTTAAGGTGTGTGTCTGCAAGTGGATTAAATCTGTATGACTGATTTCTGTAAAGACAATTCACTAAAAGTAAGGAAAATGATTTTTTCTAGATGTTTATTTTTTAATATGAAATATTTTGTCATTTTAATGTCAACACAGTTCAGAATCTCCTGTATATTTCTCTATTAGTTCCTTCAAAAATACTTTTATTGCTTTTCTTGAAAATAATTTTGCAAAAACAAAATTACTTTGCAACAAACTAGTCTTTGTTTTCAGAATCCTAAGTTTAAAAAAAAAACAAACCCCAAAAAACTCCTATTAAAATAAGTCTCCTTTGCATCTTAGAGATAGAAAAAACTGCTGTTCTGTAAAGTCTTTGGTTGGCTGTAAGAGTCATTGTCAGTCTTCCCTCAGTGCCCAAGGTAAGATTATTCCGCAGTCACTAAGAGTATTCTTCTCTCCCTCTCCCATAGGCCCCTGCAGCTGCTGTGTCTCCTCCAGCTCCTGGAGTGGCACCAGTTCCTACAGGTGTCTTCACAGACATCCCAATCAGCAACATTCGCCGGGTAAGAGTGTGTTACCATCATCTGAAACCATAACTGTTGGGGGTACTTTTACATTGATTGATTGATTAATTGACTGATTGATTTAAAAGCACTGAGAAGCTTCTTAAGCAGTTGTGGATTTTGAAGCTGTGTTTAAGGGATGATGAGTTTGGTCATTGAATATTTAGGATAAATAAGTGTGTCTGGTTAAATAATACCAGATACCTCTAAGCTACGATGAAATATTCCAGCTATAATAATACTTAGGTAATCATTAGTGAAGTGAAGCGTGCATGATAAATCCTTCAATTTTGTAAAGCCTAAAGTTAAGTCCATAACCAATTTTTTAATCTCTTTGGTTTCAGGTTATTGCACAGCGGTTAATGCAGTCTAAGCAAACCATACCTCATTACTACCTTTCTATTGATGTAAATATGGGAGAAGTTTTGTCAGTACGGAAAGAACTTAATAAGGTAAAAGGTCTATAATTTCCAACCATATTAAATAGGTAGAAGTTTGTGTTTTTCACCTCGGTATTTATATCTTACTAGTAGAATTTGTTTCAATATGCCAATTATGTAGAACATTCTGAAGAATTTTCATTTGCTAATTTCAATTAAAATTTACTTAAGTTATCTTTGCTGTGGATAAATTTTAATTTAGTGCAGAGTCACCATGATACAAACACCGAGTCTCTAAAGGACCTCTCATGGCGTCGTCCAGAGGGAATTATGCTGGCGAATCAAAGTTAGTGCCTCTCCGGCAGATTAAATCCACCTATGAGGGAGCTCTCTCTGGTGTCCTAGTGGCAAGAAGCTGCACTGCAGTCCTGAAGGCATGTGGTTCGAATCCACCAGATGCTCCACTGGAGAAGGAGGAGCAGTCTCCTCCTGTGCCATTCGGATCCTATTTAGTAATACCTCCCCCCCCCACCCACCCCCGCCAGAAAAAAAATCCACTTGTGACTCTAAGGAAGGAAGATGAACAGTCTCTTCCTCCAGTGCATTTTACAGCCTCCCAAGAACCCACTGGAGGGTCGCCTATGAATTGGTTCCAGCTTGGCAACAGTGAGAGAGTGAATTGGCCCCTAAGAAATGTGTGTGCGCCTTGTTTCTATAGTTAAATATCAAGAACCTACACAGTGTTGAAGATACTTTGGAGACCTCAGCATCAGGTGTGGTCTTCTCCATGAGGCTGTGGTCTGATTTGCAAGCTAACATAATAAAAAGAGAGAGCCACCAACTTTTCTGAAAGGATAAATGTTATTTGTAACTTTGTTTTCAAATGGCATTGTCCCTTGATTTTCTGCTAAATCACATTACTTGATGTTGAGTGTTACAGGAATTTAGAGGAGGAGAACTCAGAATTCATAGAGAGTCTGGGGAATATCATAATGGTAAAAAGTACATAAGGACTACTTGAGTGGTGCAGATGGTTAAGTGCTGGGCTGCTGACCAATGAACTGGAGCCGCACCAGAAGCTCCTCAGAAGAAAGGCCTAGTGGTCTGCTTCCAAGAGATCACAGCCAGAGTATGGAGAATTCTAGAGAATGAAGCTCTCCAAAACACATAGATTTGCCATGAGTATGAATGAAGAGGAACTAACCAGGAGTCAAAGGAGAATTGATTCCTTTGAGCTGTGGTGCTGGAGAAGAGTATTGAATATACTGTGGACAGCTAGGAGAACAAACAGGTTCGTCCTGAAGAGGGTGAAACCAGGCTGCTTTTGGGAAGCAAGGATTCTGAAGCTCCATCTGGCATGTTGCAAGGAGGGACCAGTCCTTGGAGAAAGATATTATGCTTGGGAGGGTGGAGAGACAGTGCAAGAGAGGAAGACCCTGAACGGGATGGATTGACTCAAGTGACTGGTGGATGTGTCAGATGATGAGCTTGGCTCAGGATAGAGCAGAGTTCATAGAGTACATAGGGTCACTATGAGTTGCAAGTGACTCGATGGCACATAACAACAGCAACAAGTTTTTAAGAAGTGCTTAAAAGTGAGATGAAATGAACAGAAGCAGAAGTTTGTTGTTCGATACTGTCAAGTCAACTATAACTCCTACCCACCCTCTGAACAGCATTTCTGAACTTTTTCCTATCCTGCACCGTCCCCACCACCCCTGATACGCTGTAGCCCATTGTTAACAGTTTCTGGGTCAGTCCATCTTATGGAAGATCTTCCTCTCTTCTTCCGACCCTCTTCCTTTCCCAGCATATCTTTTCCAAGGACTGGCCCTACCTGGTAACATTCCCATAGTGTAGGAGACAGAGTTTTTCAATCCTAGCCTCTGTGGAGCACCCTGATTGCACTTCCTCCAAGACAGACTTCGTTCTTCTTTTGGTAGTCCTTAGCATATAGAAGGTTACTTTTCCTAGAATGGATATGCACTAAGTCACTTTACAGAAGACCTTGGTGTACACACAGAAGAATTTGAACTTGATGAATTTATCTGTTTTAAGAAATCATCTTGGGTTTTTGTTCAGTAAAGTGATGTGATGATACCAGTATTTTAAGAAAGATAAGTCTGATAGATAGATTGGTGGTAGAAGTTAGTTGTATTTGTCATTGTACTTCGGTATGAAGTGGCCGTGATCAGGGTCTGAACTAGCAGACAGCATTATGACTAAAGTAAGAGAAAGTGATAAGAAAATCTTTTCAAAGAAATGAAAAAGAAAAGCAATGGTTATTACAGTGGCTGGCAAAGCTTTGCATGGTCGCTCCTCTGCAGCCCCACTGATCTCTCCTGCTTTCACCCTTGCTCATTCTGCTGTAGAAAGAGTGATTGACACTCACATGTACTTCTGCCTTTTGCTCCTTGCACAGAGGCCTGTATGGAAATTCTCCTGTCTTCCCTCAAAGTTTCCATTTTTGTGGCAATAAATTAAGAAACTATAATGGTTTCTTGTCTTTGCAGGTGATAGAAAAGAGTGGTGGCAAAATATCAGTCAATGATTTCATCATAAAAGCTTCTGCTTTGGCGTGTTTAAAAGTTCCTGAAGCAAATTCTTCTTGGCTGGACACAGTTATAAGACAGTAAGTATAATGCCCCTGGGGAAAGTGTGTATCCTTCAGCAGTTTTCTTATTTTATCTAGCTGTGGTTAGGAGTGAAGGGACAGTAAGAAGACATGGAAGACTGTCCTCTGGTGAAGAGGAGGTAACTGTCATATGTGAAAATGATAGAAAACTGTGGGATGACACTGAATTTAGTTAGTAAAGACTACAGAGTCTTTGTATGAGTTTGAGAATTGGAGATCAGTGTGAAAAATATATATAACTGAGTTAACAGTAGGGAGCTCTGGTAGCATAGTCCATATGGAGTTTTGCTGCTAACCCAAAGACTGAGCTTCTCTGGCTGTTCGAATCCTCCAAGGAGAAACATGGGCAGTCTGCTCCCTTGAAATTTATAGCCTTGGAAAACCTTCTGGAGCATTAGCTATGTGTTACTTCTGGCTTGAGAGCAATGAGAGAGGCTGATAACTATTTCATGAAACATGGTTGAAGTAGATGTCTTAATTCACCATGAGTCCTGCTGAGCTTTAAGGGGTAAAAATTGAAAAGGAAATGAGAGGAAAAGAACACAGTGTTAGTTAATACTCTGTAAATGACTTTTGCATTCTCATAACAACCTTAAGAGGAAGGTGGTTTTGCTCACATTCGATAGGTGAAGATGCTACAACTTGGTGGATTAACTAACTGCCTGAGTTAGTTAAGGTGGTGGTGGTGGTGGTGGTGGTGGCCGTTATGCACCATTGAGTCGGAACCAACTCATAACTGACCCTCCAGCTGGTTAACAGAGGCTCTAAATCACAAAAGTGGAGATTGCCTATCTTTCCCTCACTAAGTTCATGAGTAAGTAGCAGAACGGGGATTGGAGTCAGGATCCTAACTCGAACCTTGGCTTTTTCCATATGTGGACTCATCATTGAATTAGTTTTTATCAAAATAATAATATGTACTTTGAATTTTTTATTACATGACTGATCGAAAACCTTCCCCAACTCCTAATCCAATTCTCACTCCCAAAAGGCAACTAACTTTGAACTGTGGTTTCTACTGATATTTGTTGTTGTTGTTGTTGTTGTTAAGCGCCGTCGGGTCGCTTGCGACTCATAGTGACCCTATGTACAACAGCCCTAAACTCTGCTCTGCCCTGTGCCAATCTCATTGTCTCCAACATACCCATCCCGATTACCCCAGTCACCGAATCAATCCACCTCCTAGAGGGCCTTCCCCTCCTGCACCGTCCCTCCACCCTCCCAAGCATGACGTCCTTCTCCAAGGACCAGTCTTTCCTTACAACATGATCAAAGTATGTCAGACGAAGCCTCAGAATCTTTGCCTCCAAGGAGCAGCCCGGTTTAACCCTCTCAAGATTGAATCTGTTTGTTTTCCTAGCAGTCCATGGTATCCTCAATACTCTTCTCCAACACCACAGCTCAAAGGCATCAATTCTCCTTCTGTCCTCCTTAGTCATTGTCCAACTCCCTGATGCATAACAAGTGATTGCAAAGACCATGGCCTGTATCAGACGCACCTTAGTCTCCAGAGAGACACCATTGCTCTTCAGTACTTTAGAGAGTCCCTAACAGCAGAGACTTTCCCATCACAATACCTCCTCTAATTTCCTGGCTGCTGGTGCCAAGAGTGTTGATATTTATCTTTATATTTATCCTGACTTCTAGTGAAAAAAGTTAAGATTTAGCTCTTACTTCCCTTTTACTCACATAGTCACACTCCCCTACCATCCTCCCAAAATGATGATGGCATAAATTTTGGTTCAGTCTGTTATTGTTAATATATTTATGCCTTTCACATTAGACCATGTTATATACTATGAATAACTAAACCAAAAAACTGCTGCCATCAGGTCAAATCCAGCTTATGGAGGGCCTTCATCAGGTTTCTGAGACTGAACTTTAATAAGAGGAGACTACCTCATCATCTTCTCCTAGATGGCTATTAGGTTTGAACTGCTAACCTTTTATTTAGCAACACAACACATAGCCTACTGCACTACCAGGGACTCCTTTGAGTCCCATATGGACATGTGCTTAAGGAAATCCAATACAACCCAAAGAAAGGATGTTGAATCCACTGGCTGCTTCATAGGAGAAAGATAGTCTCCTTCCACGTGATTTACATCCTCTGAAAACCGAATGGAAGATTAGCTATCAGTTGGTTCCAGCTTCATGGCAGTAACTTTGATTGTGGACTTTGAAGCCAGAATGCCTCTCAGAAACAAGGATGGTAGACTTTGTCTAAGATATTTTGGACATGTTATGAGGAGGTGCCAGTTCTTGGGTAAAGGATAAAAATCCCTTAATTGTACTTGGTAAAATAGTGTCACAGAAGGAGAAGACAACCCTCCACGAGTTGGTTTGGCACGGTAGCTACAGCAGTGAGCTTCAGCACTGCAGAGATTGAGAGCAGGATGCAGGGTTGGGCCATGTATTGATCTGTTAAACATGCGGTCACTAGGGGTTGGAGCCTAGTCGATGGCACCTAACAACTTTGTTTTTCCAGTCCCTGGAGAAAGAGAACATATTTGGTTAAATAGAGAGTCATTGAAGGAGAGGAAGACTTTTTTTACCATGAATACTAACCTGATTGTCTAATTAACTATAGTTTCTGTATACGCGTACACCATGATTTCTTTTCAAACTCTTTGTTTTTTAATTTTTATTTAATATTGGTTTGCTTACAAAGTTCATATACACTGTTTCATACTATCCTTCATTTACATTGTGTTTCATACAATCATTCGCATTCATTATGTCTTGTAAAATTGATCACCATTAAACTATGGCCACCGTTACCCTGTCTTTCCAGATCCTCACTGGATCTTTCCCATTTACTTTACTCCCTCCTTCCTCCACTTACCAAATTGTGCAACCCTATGATTTCCCCCATCCATGCTCCCACCTTCCCCCTTTCTTGCGTCCTCAGACACGTTTTATTCTATTTCTCCAATAATGATCTTATGCACTTTTTGTCCTTATGGGACTGGGTTAGTTATTCAACATAATGCTCCTCAGTCCCTCCCAAATTATGTAGTAATTTTCTGCATTGTTGCTTCTGAGTGCTGTGTAATGTTCCATTTTGTGAATGTACCACAGTTTCTCAATCTTTTCAATTGTGGTTGGACTTTTGGGCTCTTTCCATGTTCTTGCGATTGTGAATAATGCTGCAATGAACATTGCTGTACAAATCTCCATTTGTGCCTCAGTTCTGATTTTCTTGGGGTATAGCAGTGGAATAGCTGGATCTTATGGCATTTTTATGTCCAGCTTTTTGAGGAGACACCAAACTTCCTTCCAGGGTGGTTGTACCATTTTACAATTCCATCGACGGTGTATGAGTGCCTGTCTCTACACATCTTCTCCAATACTATTGTTCGCTTTCCTTTTTTTCAAACTCATGAAGAGAACTAAAATGTTTCTGGTTAAACATAACAGGTAATCTGTCAATACTAATTTTTCTTTTTGTCACTCCTTTCTTTGAGAGCTTGTCTGAATGTTCCTTATAGTAGACTATCTCTTTCCTTGGATGGGTATAACAAATCATTACAGCCTTGAAAGCATAAAACAGCAGAGGTTTATCCTCTCAGTTCTGGAGGCCAGAGTGAAATCAGAGTGTTAGCAGGTCTGCTACCTCCACCGTCTCTGAGGGAGAGTCTTTTCTTGCTTTTGTTAGCTCTTGGTGGCCTCAGGTGGCCCTTGGCTTTGGGTCAATGACTTTAACTTAGCCTTTGTTTTCACATGTCCTCTTCCTCTGCATCTGTGTCTTCTCTCTTAAAAGCAGACTTGGCATTGGATATAGAAGCTACTTGAGAAGTCCACAATGAAATCCTCTTAAGATCCTTAATGTAATATCTACATTCTTACTGAGCCTCATTCAAATAATGTCACATTCATAGGTTCCAAAGGTTAAAAAGAGACTTCTCTTTTGGAGGGCCTATTCAGCTCACTGCATAGACTCTGAACTATATACCAATATTCAGCCCTCACAGTACTGCTGGTTCTAAGCAGACTTAGTTCTTACTTCTAATTTCACTTAATTAGAAGTGACTTAATTTTCTTCTTTTAAAAAAATTTTTTTTAATATTAATTTTAATGAAAATTTACAGAGACTTTGGATTTCTATTCATTCACTGTTGGACTTTTCTTCCCTCCCTCCCCCCTCCCCCAGTACACTACCCTCTTGGAAAAGTTTACAATCCCTCCTTTCAGGTCCACTCCAATATGCAGCCTTCACTCTGGACTCCTGTCATGACAAAAATACCTAATCACATATCCCTCTTAAACAGTTTTCTCCCTCATCTGTTTCAGTGCAATATACGTTATTGAACCCATCTTTCTCAGTCTCCCCCCAGCCCCAGTGTCAGTACTGTTTTACAACAGTGGCACCATGCAGTATTTGTCCTTTTGTGACTGAAATACTTCACTCAGCATAATGTCCTCCAGGGTCACCCATTTTGAATAATATTGCATGAGTTCTTGTTTTTCAATGCAGCATAGTATTCCATTGTGTGAATATACCACAGCTTCTCTTATCCATTCATTTGTTGATGGGCACTTAGGTTGTTTCCAGCTCCTTGCTTTTGTGAACAAAGCTGTGATAAACATGGGTGTGCATAGAAGTAACTTAATTTTTTAAAAAAATACTGTTTTTAGCAAATTAGTATCCTCCCGGAGGTCTTAATGACTCTAAACACAAGGCTTAAATTGTAGAAAACAATCTACACAGACCCTCAAGAGTGCCTTCATACAGCATCAAGCCATTGGAAGTCCAAAATGGAAGAGGAAGGCTTTGCAATATTGTTGTTGTTAAGTGCCATCTATTTCTAACCACATAAACAAGACTTTAACTTTGTTCTATAACTGTTGTCCTTTCTCTAAGTTTATAAAGTTTCCACAGGTATGTTTAGGAAGTGGATGCCACTCCTGCTTCCAAGCCTGTCTTAATCTGTTAGCTAACCAGATAATGTCAACCATGTGTAACCATTATGGCACTTGACAGACCAATGGCACAGCGTTCAGTATCACAGCAATCCATAGTTAACTCAATACAGAGAAATAACAGAAGAGTGCTGTAACACTTAGGAGCGTTCATTTCAAAAATAATAACAATCAGGCCCGAGGGCCCAAATGAATTAAAACATGGCTGCAGCAGGTCCACCTATGCTTCAAGTTTCCCTCGGCTCCCGTCAAAGGCCTCCGGTGAGCCAACCAGGACCCAGAGTTCTTCCCTGCCAGCAGAGAAAAGTATATACATGTTGTTGTTGTTGTTATGTGCTGTCAAGTCGCTTGCAACTCATAGCGACCCTATGTACAACAGCCCTAAACTCTGCTCTGTCCTATGCCAATCACACCGTCTCCGATACACCCATCCCAATTACCCCCGTCACTGAATCAATCCACCTCATAGAGGGCCTTCCTCGCTGCACTGTCCCTCCACCCTACCAAGCATGATGTCCCTCTCTAAGGACCAGTCTCTCCTCACAACATGTCCAAAGTATGTTAGACGGAGCCTCAGAATCCTTGCCTCCAAGAAGCTGCACAGTTTAACCCTTTCCAGGATGAATCTGTTTGTTTTCCTAGCAGTCCATGGTATCCTCAGTACTCTTATCCAGCACCACAGCTCGAAGGCATCAATTCTCCTTCTATCCTCCTTAGTCACTGTCCCACTCTCTGATGCATAACAAATGATAGCAAAGACCACTGCCTATATCAGATACACCTTAGTCTCCAGAGAGACACCATTGCTCTTCAGTACTTTGGAGAGGTCCCTAACAGCAGACTTTCACATGGCAATACATCTTACATAGGGACCTTTAAAGACCTGTCAATTTTTAAGTACAACAAAGAAGAAAGCTTCAGTTAATATAGAGAGTCCTGAATATAGGACCGCCAAGTAAACAAATAAGTCTGTCTTGGAGAGGATGAAACCAAGTTTCTCCTTGGAGCGTAGGATTTTGAAGCTCCATCTCACATACTTTGGGCCCGTGGCCAGGATAGACCAGTCTTTGGAGAAGGACATCATACTTGGAAAGGTGGAGGGACAGCACAACAGACGAAGACCCTGGACAAGATGGATTTATACAGTAACTGAGGTAATGAGGGTAGATGTTTCGGAGTCAGTGAGACTGGTTCAGGACAGGGCAGGCTCCCGAGCTGATGTACATATGGTCACTATGAGTCGCAGCTGACTCGAAGGCATATAACAACTACAGCTGACCCTGAGACCCTATTCTCTGAACCAAATCACCTGCCCTCTTGTCTCTTACCCTGAGAACACAACAAGAAAGGGAAAATAGCAAGAACAGCCCAAAAGGATGACTGAAACCACTAGGGGTTTTTCAGATAATACAGAAAAACAACCAACCCAGAGGTTTTGTTTTAAGATAGAAGAGACAGACTTTAGTATTTTTCAAATTCTGTTCAGATCCCGTCCATCCCCTGGGAAAGAAAGAAGGAAATGAAACAAATCTAAGAGCTTAACGTATTACAAGTTTAGGCTCTTTACATAAGTTATTTCACTTAAATCTTATAAGCTCACAAAAAGTTATATCTATTTTGCTGGGAGTGGGTGCTTGAGGCTCAGAGATGTCAACTGTATTACAAAAGCTGACACAGCTCCCAAGTGACAGAACAAAGGTTCAGACCCAGTTTATGTGACTACTAGACTTCTTTCTTACCATACTAAGGCTTTCTAATTACAGGGCTCAGAATTCAAGATAGAAAAGTATAGTGTTTGCTTGACTATATTAGCCTCAACTTTTGACCTTGGAACTCAGGAAGAAAAACCTTTTCATATAAAACCAACCAACCCCTAGCTAACAGGGGAAGGAACATTTTGAATGCTAGCCAAATGCTGGCTGCCAGAAGCAACTTCCTTCAATATTTCTAGCCTATTTAAAAAAACAAAAACAAAAACACACCAATCTTTTCTTGACATTGGGTCATTTGGAAATAATTACCCACATTTATACGTTAAGATATTTTACCTCATTGAAAAAAAAGAGATAAATATTATATTAGAGCCTTTTCAGACTTCTATGTGTCTGCCGCTGAGTTGAGTCAGTGGTCAGCTCTTTAATGTAATATGGACTTCACTATTACAATTCCGCAACAAAAGGTGTATGCTCCAAATTCTACTTGCTGCCATTGATTTTTTGCCGGAAACAAACTTTGTTGCAGTGTTTTTGATGTCACTAGCAGTCACTGAATCAATCTGCCGAAGGACTGCGGTTGGCGGCATGTAAGAACCAGCAACTAGAGCCTGGAATCCAACTTCATTCAGAAAACCCTTGGAAGATTCCACCGACATTAGGTATCTAGCTTTCAGCTTGTTAATTGGCAGCTTGGATGACTGTATCTGAAAGGCTTCCCTGAGCAATCGCGTTTACTTTGTCATAGGCAGCCTTGATGACATCTCTAGCAGCTGTAGCTTGTGAAATCGTGTAGATCTCCAAGAGCCCAGAATCTGAGTAGCTGGCATTAAAAGCATAGACATCAAATGGCTGGTTAATTCCCTTTGCAACAGCCTCTTAGAGGGAGCTGGTGGCGTTGCTGCCCCTCTTGACGTGGGGTCCTGCACCGAGCACATGCTGAAGCACGCTGAACGCATTCACTTCCTATGGCAGCGCTTTCTGTCATGAGAGCAGCATAGACCAGGCTGTCTCCACCCTGCTCTCAAATTTCACCTCCAGGATACACGGTCTTTGCACCAGATAAACCTAGACCACCTCTCATGTTGAGAAACTGTTCAGCAACTTGCTTTAGCACAGGGTGCCTCACACCAAGTCCAGTCAAAGCCATTCTTGCACTTGTAAAGTGGTTTTGAACAAAGAAATGTTAACTCCTCTGATGTCACCTTTCCAATCCTATAATCAGGACAGTATGAAGAATTAGCCAAGGCATTCCGGTAAGCTGCTGCATGTACATTTTCAGTGACATGAGTCTGTGGATTCTGGAAAGCCACAGCTTTGTCGATCTTTAACTGAGACTGAAGAGCAGCTACTTCCCAGTGACGAAATTCTGGTGCTGTGGTGACATTGAGCAGGAACTCCATTAGAATATCAGCATCACCCTGCGGGCCTTCCACAAGTGTAAGCCATGTGTCCCCTTGTACTTATACTTAAGCTACCACCAACTACTTCAATTCCATGAGTTATCCTCAAAGATGATAATCCTTTTGTGATCAAACTGGATGCAAGACGCAGCATATAAGAGGTTCCCAAACTGTCGGAGTCCTCATTCCTGCTGCCAGCTTTAATAAACAAGCCCATTCTTGAGGCAGGGGCATAGTTTTCCAGGGAAGCAATCACTAAGCCGTTTGGTAAACTCAAGGTCCTGAGGTGGTGGAAGCGCTCCTCTGGGGGCAGCCGCGGCTTTGACTCTGGGAGCAACTTTGAGGGAATTAAATCGCAAGAGGGTCCTGGCTCTGGTTAGCAGCTTCATGGCTCAAGGCCATCCAGCACAAGGTCACGGGCGGGTCACAGGAAAGCAAGATGGTGGAGGAAGTCATTTCTAGCTTTTTTATCTAAGCAATATTATATGGACACTGGAGGAAATTTACACAGAAGCAAAGACCATTTATTCCTGGCATTTAACAATATAAAAAATGCAGGTGATTGGATTCCAAATGCCAGGTTAAGGCAAGGCTGAGAGAAAGACGACTGAAGAAGGCATCGGGGGTTTGGGGAGAGAAAGACGACTGAAGAAGGCATCGGGGGTTTGGGGGTGGCGAGGTGGGGGTAGAAAGGATCAAATTCACCCTCTCAAGCTCAAGACCTATGGTTGCAGGCAATGAGATGCAGAAGAGCCTCTGAATGTGGTTATGAAGAAAAGTCTCAATTTGACACCAGGGTTATATTGGGGGTCAAGGCAAGGAATACCCATTTTTCTCAAAAGTTAATTGAGAGGGGGTACAGATAAAAATGAGGGCGACTCCAAGAAAGGCAGCTTTAAGTAGGACTTTGAATTTTGTTCTCCATGTTTTCTCTCATTTTTTTGCTTCAGATGATTAGAGCTCGCAATTGTAGGTGGCTGCTTGTGAGCTTTTAAGACCCCAGGCACTACTCACCAAAGTAGTTTGTATTAGTGATCTCTGTTCTGCCAGTTGACTGTGGTCCTGGGACTATGGATTTGCTTCCTAAGGCGTCCAGAGCCTCCCTCAATGCAAGGTCTGCTTTCTCCTCTGCTGAGCTGTAATTAAATTGCGACTCCATGTAAAGTAGCTTGGAATGGAGCAAAATGATTCATGATCTGTTGTGGATGGACTTTTAGGATCCCTGGGATTCTTCTCACTGTCTGAAATTTTGGAAGTAGCTTGCCAGGCCTTTATTTCTAGTCTCTTACATACTCTTTAGCATTATAGCAACACAAGTCTCCACTGACAGACATGGTGGCCACGCATGAGGTGCACCTAAACCTGAGAGTCCCTAAGTGAAAGGTAAGGATTCTGCTACTGAGTCAGTACTGAATTCTACTATGGAATTCTGTCCCTAAGCCATTTACATTAGGGAGCTCTGGTGACTTAGTGCTAAGAAACTGAACTGCAGTCCCAAAGGCACACAGTTCAAATCCACCAGCTGCTCCACAGGAAAAAGATGGGCATTCTCATCCTGTGTGATTAATTCCCTCTGAAAACCCACTGGAGAGTCAGCTATGGGTCCATTCTGATTCCACAGTACACAACAAGAAGCCATTTACAGCAGAAATAATTCCACCCATGGCAATGCCCTGTTGTCAAAGAAGAACTGAACTCCATAAAGGTACTTTGAATTGTAGTCAAGTCATTAATACCTACAGGGCACAGGATTTGGTCCTTGGAGTTTGTGCATTTTATGCTGAAAGCTAGAGTTCTTTGGTTGGAGGTGGTCCTATACTTTGATCTGAAGTTCTTAACTTAATGAGTGCTGAACAATTCAGTAGGCCCCTTACAGTCCACAAACTCCCAAGATACAGTTCAGGAGTCTGTGAACTTGCATGGGATTGGAAATGATTGGATTTTCCCCCTCACTAACCTCTTAACTGAAATTCCACATTTCCTCTATTATAAATATAAAAATACTTTTAACACTACTTGTGTCATGACTATATTCACCGAGTATTGTGCCTGGTACCAGTAAGGTCACTTGTTTTCCTACCATATTAAAGTTGTTACAGACGGCTTAAACTAGTATCGTGCTAGCCCTGGAATGTGATCTTGTTACTGTGTTAATACAGAGCACATATGTAATGATTTTAGTTTTCACATAATTTTCTAATGAACTTTAATGTAGTTGTTTTCTTTTATAATTTAAGTATTTTATTGATTGTGCTAAAATTTGAGAAGGGACCCAATGCAGGAAAGGGCTCATGATGCAGGAGAAGACAACACTGTCCTGGGGTCTCAGCACCCCAGAGTGCAGTTCTTCCCAGCTCCTTGTCCTTTTTCTGCTCCATCTCTGCTTGTGGGCACTCGGCTCCAGCCAGCCCACCTATTTTAGAAATCCTTGAGGTTCTGGTTGCTTAATTCTTTTTGAATTCAGAACCATTTTTCCATGTTTTAGTCCAGGTGAAATGTGAGTTTGGAGGGTGGCAGCATTTCTCCTTTATTTTTAAAATGTGCAAGTCAAGATGGGTATGGCAAAATACATATACAGGAAAAAACATCGCTCTGGCCAAACAGTAACACAGGCTAGCTTTAAAATATTTTAGAATTTTGGGAGCTCTGGTGGCCTAGTGGCAAGGAGCTGCAACTACAATCCCAGAGGCGCACGGTTTAAATCCACCAGATGCTCTACTGGGGAAGGAGAGACAATCTCCTCCTGTACCAGTCAGATCTGATTTGATGGTACACGCACACAAAAATAATAAAATTTAAAAAAAAATTTTTTAGAATTTCAATCTTGGTGCTAAGGGGTGTTGGTGACATAGAGGATAACATGTCGGGTTGACAGAAAGTAGGCAGCTTGAACCTGCGAGGCTCCTAGGGAGAAAGGTGAACAGTCGCCTCTGGTAACAACTTAACAGCCTCAGGAAGCTGGTGGACGGGCGCTCCGAGTTGGAGCCGACTTGATGGCA
Organism: Elephantulus edwardii; assembly: GCF_000299155.1. Lineage (NCBI taxonomy): Eukaryota > Metazoa > Chordata > Mammalia > Macroscelidea > Macroscelididae > Elephantulus > Elephantulus edwardii. The sequence goes on from NW_006399843.1 coordinate 2,544,997, forward strand.
GTGGATGGGTTGTTGCTTTGCCTGGCACATAGGCCCTTCTAAGTACTGCTGTCAGTCGTTTACATTTCCTTCTTTTCCAATAGAAATCACGTTGTTGATGTTAGTGTCGCCGTCAGTACTCCTGCTGGACTCATCACACCCATTGTATTTAATGCACATATAAAAGGGCTGGAAACCATTGCCAGTGATGTTGTTTCTTTAGCAACCAAAGCTCGAGAGGGTAAGCTACAGCCACATGAGTTCCAGGTGAGGCATCATTTACTTCTCTAACCACATAATTTACTGTTTTTTGATTCTGCTTGTATTCTCACTGACACATCTTGAAAACTAGAAAATAAATTAAGTAACATTTATAATTTTTTTTATGATTTATTTTGATAAGCATTTTGATCCATTAAAATTTTTTTCCCCCTCTAGGGTGGCACTTTTACAATCTCCAATTTAGGAATGTTTGGTATTAAGAATTTCTCTGCTATTATTAACCCACCTCAAGCGTGTATTTTGGCAATCGGTGCTTCAGAAGATAGGCTTGTTCCAGCAGATAATGAGAAAGGGTAAGGACCAAAATGGGGACGGAGGTGTAAACTCATCCTCATTACACTAATCCCTTTTTAGGGTCTTAATTTTTACGAAAGACTGCAATTGTCATTAATATGATATATTGGGATTTCAGTTCATGACAGACAAGTAGAGACTGAAGCTTCTAAGTATAGCAACTTATTCATTTTAGTAAATGCAGTAAATCCATTTGAGAATAGAAGCCATCATTATATCAGAGATCAGCACACTTTTGTAAAGAGTGAGACAGTAGAATGTTGAGGTTTTGTGGGCCTGATGGTCTCTATTTAAGTATTCCACTTGGCATTGCAGTGTGAAAGCAGTCTAGGTTACATAAATGAATGGACCTGACTAAATTCCAGTGAACTTTTAATAAAAGTTAAGTGCAAGTGTAGTTTAACTGTAGTTTGGTGATCCATACTCCAGTTGGATGTTTATTCAAATTGTTAATCGGAATTGGAGGGATAGGGAACATGATGGGTAGGGAGAAAATAATGTTACTTGTTTCAGATTATAGAGTAGGAATCAGCATTTGGGCTGGTTAACGGGCTGAGCTCTAATGATGTCATTCGGAGTATGTTTCTGTTTCTCTAGGTTTGACGTGGCGAGCATGATGTCTGTTACACTCAGCTGTGATCATCGGGTTGTGGATGGAGCAGTGGGAGCTCAGTGGCTTGCTGAGTTTAAAAAGTACCTTGAAAAACCTGTTACTATGTTGCTGTAATTAGCCCAAGAATTTCTGATATCTCCTAGGTCACATTGGTTCATTCTTACCAGATATTTATATTAAGCCGGTGGTTCTTTTTATTTTAAATTTAACCAGTTCTTTTTATTATTTTGAATGTGTCCAAGTAAGTTATTTTTAACGGGCATTACTGGATTTTTCTAATGCCAATTACATGCAATTATTATTACATTTAAAAATTAAATACCTGATTATAAGTTGTGTGCTGCTTGGTCAAAGGTCATGTGGCCTAGAGCTTTAGTAATAAATATATTCCCAAGACATGCCAAAGGCAGAACTGTGGAGACAGCTATAATCTTGACGTTCACAATACAGTTCCCTAAGGTGTGCTTGGATTTAGGAGAGAGAGAAGTGGGGGAAATGATTTCTTTTGGAGAAAGTACTGGAATTGAACTTGATTTTGAAATTTAACCCCAGTTTAAAGTTTTCTGTTTCATGATCTTGGTTTAGTATGAACAGAGGATAAAAAACTTTAAGAAAGTTAATGTTTTCTTAGACATCTCCCACTATTCATTGTCCATTTTCTGTGAATCCCTAAATCGTTGTTTTCCCATCTTGAGATGAAGGTATAAAGAAGTTACTTATTGTAAATGAACATTTGTGTGAATATTTATTTAAACAAATGTGTTATTATGGTGTCAGAATTCTGTAATTCCCTTATAGAATGCTTATAGACTTGAACAAACATTTTGTTTTTTTTTTTGAACAAACATTTTGAAAGTAAAATCCTTACTCCAAGACTAATCAGTGGTAACCAATTAAGCAAGTGAACTTAATTATCAAAATTCTTTACTCAGAATAAATAGAAGCTTTATCAAATAACTGTGGAGTAAGTGTACATTTATAAATCTGGTTACTAGAGTTGGAGATGTGCCAAAAACCACCTGAAACCAAGTCATTCTGAAAAGGAGAAATAGATTAGTAAACAACACAGGGCCTAAAAGACATGCCCTAAACTAGGGGTCATTTCTACTTGGATAAAGTAGAAAATGGTAAATATGTACATAAAGTGTTCTAGCTTTCCACTCAGTGGTGATTCCCTGTAAAATAAGAAAGCTGTAAATCCTGTTGGAGAAAAAAAAGGTATCATAAAGGAGCTCCCTGGTAGCCGAGTAGTAAGTGGTCATCAGCTAACTGAAAAGTTGGCAGTTAAAACCTCCTAGGCTCTGTGTGGGTTTGGAAAAGCTCTAACTGGTCAGTAAGAGGTACAGTTTTGGTTACCTTATCCTAACAGTTAACTGTTTTCTGTTTTGTTATGATTTACCTTTCCTTTGTGGGGAAGGAGGAGTAATATTCAAAATAATAGAGATTAACTGGGAACGTTATTACAATTCCAGACTTTCTGTTGAGTTAATGAGTTTTAGTAAATGTTTGGGATTGTTTATATCTATTTAAAATAAATTGGCCAGTGCCTCCTTATATATGTAACATATGAAGCTAGCCCTGAAATTTATTCTAAGTCTTTCAGTGTTGAATATATTTCTGAATGTTCACTATTATCTGGTGTACAAGTGACACTCCATATATTCCAGAAATCATTTGCTGTATTATTAAAAAAACCCTACATATATATGTTTTCTTTTTTTAGTAATAGTTTGGCTTTGACTAAAGATTATGTATAAAGAACAAGCTTATCTATCATAAGGGACCACCATTCTCATGAGCCAAATCTGGTTCAAACCTGAAATGTCAAGGATAATTCATTCTTTGCTTATGCTTATGGCTCTGTTCCCTTGAAAGAAAAAATAAAAATTATTATCTTTTTAAAAAATTGTTCTGAGCTATGCTCTAAACCTAGGTTATTTCTCTTACCTGGACTGAAAAAGGCCAAACTAATATCTTGGGTTCAAATTAGATTGTAAAAAAATTAAACTATATGTTTTCAGCACGTCTGGTCTAATTTTTTTATCTGTTTGAAAATATTTCTCATATTAAATGATTACGATCCAGGAAGAGCTTTGTTTGTAATTACACACTGTCAATAGAGACTGGCCCAAATACAGATGACTTGAGTTTGTGTTGTTAGATGCCATCAAGTCAACACAGCTCGTAGTGACCCTGTGGATAAGAGATCTCAACTTTTCTGTATCCTGTGCCACTTCACATCTCCCATGCTTGGCCCCAGTGCTAGGCACTGTGTTTATAGACCTGTTAAAGTGAGACCTGAGTTTATAAAGACATAATCTAGCACTTAAATCTCAAAAGAATCACCTTGGAACATGACACATATTAGCTAGATCCAAGTGTAATCTTGTTCTAGTAGATACTTTATTCTGAGTTTTAGAAGTGTGAAGTTAGGGGATCCCAAAGCATTCTCTCCAAAAGGACTGTATTGCAGAGGAATAATCATCACCTAGTAATGTAAAAGTCCTAGAATACAATAGAAGTACCCGTATCTAAATCTGTGAATGTCTGTTAAAAAAATTTCAACATTTACATCTAAACTAGTTTCACATATTATTAGAACTCTTCCTATGTAGTTGGGGCCTTGGGGTTTTTTTGATAGAGTAGGAAATGAGAGATGTTAAAATCCATTGATGCAGCATAAGTGAAAATATTTGGAGAAAAAAATTAAAACAGCAACTAAAAGCAACAAAATATAATGTTGATTGGTATCCATAATTTGTTATGATCCATACTGTTATGGAAAATTTTATAGTCAATAAAACATAAACATCTTTCTGATATTCTGTGCTTTTAGTCAGTATTCTTTTAATGTAAGCAGTGATCGATAACCCTTCTCTATGGCTTCATCCAAACCCAGCTTGATCTTCTGGCAGTTCTTTGTGACTATACTGCTTCATTTGTTTCTAAATAATCTTCAGCAAGATTTTACTTGTGTGATGATAAATGTTCCATAATTTCTGCATTCTGTTGGGTTATTTTTTTAATGGGAACAGATACAGATCTTGTAAATGTTTGATGAAACACTTCAACTAGTATTCAATCAGGTCCTGGAGCCTTACTTTTTGCCAGTACCTTCAATGTAGTCTGGATGTCTTCCTTTGATACCTTTGGTTCTTAATCATATTATTTCCTAAAATGGTTCACTGTCATTTCTTTATGGTACAATGACTGTTCCATATTCGTTTTTATGCTCATAGAATCCTTCAGTCTTGCATCTTGAGGCTTGAATTGTTTTCCTTAAGTCCTTTTAGCTTGAGAATTGTGTATTTTTCTCTTATTTTTGTGGGGCTTTTTTCCCTTTTGCTTCTCAAACTCCAGCTTTTTTTACACTTCATGGTAATACTTTGTCTTCTTGAGCTGCCCCTTAAAATCTCCCTGGCTTCCTTCATCTTCCTTTAGCTTCCTTACATTCTAGAGCAAATGTCAAATCTTCTGACATCAATTTTGGTACTTTTTCTTTCTTTCCCGCCTTTTATTTTGTTCATGTGTTAAACACAATGCACTGAGCGTGGGATTAGCAAAAATCTGGACTCCCATCAATGGAAGAATCCCCAGCAACACTAACAGGAGCACAAAACCAATTCTGTGAGGTCAGATGTGCCCCATGCGTCTGCATCATCCTCTTACTAGCCATCCCTTCCACAGAGCTTGATAATTTGTACCTGTGACAAGACGAACTCACCAGCAATACTTAGAATTACAGAGTTTATTAGAGAAGTAGCAGATTCCAATTCTAGTTGGAAACATGAAAGAGAACAATTACTAAGGACAGCCTCCTGTCAGCCATGCTAGCAGGCAGACCTTTCTCTGACCTTCAGCGTTGTGGCTTTGGTCTCTGGGGGGTAGGCAGTGTTACAGAGATCTTCGTTGTGGCTGTGTGCCATAGATTGAGTTTACAGAGGTAGTCAGTATATTGCAGGGGAGGAAACTGCCCATCCTCCCATGGAGCAGCTGGTGGATTTGAACTGCAGTGCAGTTTTCTTGCCACTAGGTCAGCAGAGCTCCCACAAAGCACTTTAGTTTTGCCAGTTATGTGACTCCCCTTTTGCCCTTGTCATGCTCCCCACTCCACCCGTAAGCCTAGGCCAAGATGCTATGCTCTCTCTTCTGTGACTCCAGTGTCGTTTTCCACCACCTTTGCTGTGGACTAAGTTGCTGCCTCACTGCTGCTAGCACTACTGTCTTGGTCTTGGGTGTATTACACTGTGTGCTGCTTTATTGATGTCTGTGAAATTCCTGTTTTCTGCCTCTACCTGCTCTCAAGCCTGATGAAATAGAAAACTGATCAGTTCTGATGATAAAGAGATCTATACATGTTTCCACCCAAAAGATGCTATTTGTACACACAGCCATGTGCCATCTGCATAATGCAGGTTGTTGAGTCTTCCTCTGATCCTGATGTCACATTCTTCATCAAGTTCAGCCTCTTGAATGGTTGAATAGGAAGGTATGGAGAAAGGATACAGCCCTGTCAAAACAACTTTCTTTATTTTGAACCATGCTGTTCTTTTTCTGTTTAAATAGCTCCTTGTTCTAGGTTTTGCTTGAGCACAATTAAGTGTTCTGAGATTTTCATTCTTCTCAGTGTTAGCCATAATTTGTGATCCACGGTCAAATACTTTTACTATTTGCTATTAAATATAGTTAATAATGGTGCAACCACTGTGGAAAGCATTGAGGCGCTTTCTCAAAAAGTTGCAAATAAAGATACCATTTGAGCCAGCAATTCCACTACTGGGAATATACCCTAAAGAGACCATAAATGACATCCAAGTAGATATATGTATACCCATGTTTATCGCGGCTTTGTT
>NW_006399843.1:2551507-2583260 GCF_000299155.1 Elephantulus edwardii
AGGGTGCAACAATGAATGAATGGAATCCCAAAATCTCTGTAGCTGTTCATTGAAATGAAAAATAAACAACCTAAATTAAAAAAAATATATAGTTAATAAAACAGACCTTCTAGTATTCTCTGCTTTCAGCTGAGATCTACCTAACATCAGTAGTATCATCCCTGGTGGTATGGCCTCAGCTAAATTCAGCTAGAAATCCTGGTAATTGTCTTTGTACTATTCTAAGTCATTTATGGATAATCTTCAGCAATATTTTGCTTGCATGTGATAGTAATATTGTTCCATGATTTCCACATTCTCTTGGGTTTTGTTTTGTTTTTTAAATGGGAACAAATATGAATCTGTTCCACTCAGTTGGCCCCATAAGCTGTCTTCCAAATTTCTTGGCAGAGACTGGTAAGCACATCTATTGAAATGTGTCAGTTAGTATTCCATCACTTCCTAGGACCTTATTTAGATGCCTTCAATGCAGCTTGAACTTCTTCCTTGATCACCATCGGATCTTGATCATATGCTGCACTTCCTAAAATGGTTCTGTGTCCACGAATTCTTTTTAGTCCAGCATATTCCTTCCATAGTCTTCTGATGCTTCATTGATCATACAGGATTTTGCCCATAGCATCTCTCAGTAATACGAGTCAAAGCTTGAATTTTATTTCTTTGAGTTTGGTAAATGTTTTTTAACTTCAACTCTTTGCACTTTTTTATTATAATACTTTGTCTTTTCAAGCTGCCCTTTGAAATCCTGTTCAGCTCTTTTACTTCTGCAGTTCTTCCCTTTGTTCTGGCTTAACATTCTAGGCAATTTTCAGTCTCTTCTGATGTCTATTTTAGTCTTGTCTTTCTAATGATCTCTTACTTGCTTCATGGATAATATCCTTGATATCATACCACAGCCCCTCTGGTCTTAAGCATTAGCACTCAGTGCCTCATTCCTATTGGGTATGGTTTTTAAATTCAGATGAGTTAGATTAAAAATCTTATTTTCATTCTTGTGGAATTAATTTTGTTCAGCTTCCATTTTAAGTTCACGCAAGTAATTGATCTGGTTTTGATGCTGATACTCCTATATCAGTGACCTGTCAGGCAAGGTCCCAGTGTATGGTCACCACTTGTCTTTTTTTTTAACCGCGCAACATAATTTTATATCAAATGCAGATGTTTCTTGACAGATTACAGGTACATTACCCATGGTTTGGGAGCCGTATGATGACGGAGTGAGACTAAGTAGTTTGGGGTGTCACATGGTGTGGGGTGCTCTTAAGGCCCTCAGTATGTTAGTTAGTCCTCTGGCTCTGCCTGTATAATGGTCAGTGCCTGCAAACCCAGGTGGGGCTGGACACGTGAGCCGGGCCTTTACCTGTTTGTGAATTGAATATCTTAAATTTGAGTGGTTCCTTCACAGACTTGGCCACCGTCTTCTGACATGCTGTCTTCCTGTTTTGTTTTTTTAAAATTTATTTTCATTTCAATGAACATCTACAGAGATTTTGGAATTCCATTCATTGTTGCACCCCTCTCCTCGCCCCCCACCCACCCCATTTGCTCCTCTCCTTCAAACGCAAAAGAAAAACTCCCTCATTGGTACGCGAGGTTGTGGAGAGACTGGAACCCTTATTCACTGTTGGTGGGAGTGTAAAATGGTGCAATCACTGTGGAAAGCGATGTGGCGCTTTCTCAAAAAGTTGCAAATAGAGATACCATTTGACCCAGCAATTCCACTACTGGGAATATACCCTAAAGAGATCATAAAGGCACCCAAGTAGATATATGCATACCCATGTTTATTGCAGCTTTGTTTACAATAGCAAGGAGTTGGAAACAACCCAAATGCCCATCAACAAACAAATGGGTAGAGAAGCTGTGGTATATTCGCACAATGGAATATTATGCTGCATTGTAAAACAAGGAACTCATGCAATATTATTCAAAATGGGTGACCCTGGAGGACATTATGCTGAGTGAGGTATCTCAGTCACAAAGGGACAAATGCTATATGGTGCCTCTGTTGTAGAATGAGGCTGACATCGGGGTGGGGGTAAGACTGAGAAAAGCTGTATTTTATTTTTAAATATATTTTCAATCAATAAATCATTGCATAAAATCCATTCTGTCTTCAGCCTCATCTCTGTCACCAAGTCTAATTTACGACTACTAGAGAGCTCTGGTGGCCTAGTGGCAAGAAGTGGCGCTGCAATCCCAGAGTCATGTGATTTGAGTTCACCAGCTACTCCACAGGAAAAGAATGGGCAGTCTCCTCCCATGTGATTTACTGCCTCTGAAAACCCACCCGTGGGTCAGTATGTGTTGATTATAACCCTACAGTACACAACAACAGTAATAATCCTTTATTTCCAAATTTTGCATTCCAATCACGTTATTAGTGAATCTTGATTGCATGTTCAGTCAAGTTCAGACTGCAGAAGTTGGTGGAAGTCCTGTTTCTTCAAACCCTCTTTGTGTTTCTTCAGTGGTTGGTGCATATATATCAACGACCTGCATTATGCTTTTTCAACATGAGGAGGACTTGAAATGCTGCAGAAGATCAAAAACTATAGCCTTCAATATGGATTACATCTTAACATCAAGAAGGCAAAAATCGCCCCACCAGAGTCAATAGGCAACATGATAGGTGGAGAAAAGATTGAAGTTTTCAACGATTTCATCTTACTTTGATCTACAATCAACACCTGTATTCAAAATTTGTTTTGCTAAGGTTAGTAGCAGACCAGATAGAAGAAATGGAAAGTCAACAGTGTTCCAAATGTTTGATCTGCTGTATAATTCCATGATTTCTGGCATCAACAGTTCCTCCATATTCAGTTCCCTCCCTCCTCTGTGTCCCTTGGGTCCAGTGGTTCACTGGAAAGTCCCACAGAGACTCATGCAAAGTGATGCAAGCTGGTGTTGCAGAGACTGGTGAGCAGTGTAGGCTATCAGTTGTGCAGCTGGAAAGAGCTTGAGCTCCAATGAGCTGATCATCTCTCCTGACTAGGAAAGACATTTTGCCTCAGAAATCCTGTTGGAGGAGCAGCTATGAGTCAGTCTTGAGTTAATAGCAGTGAGAAAGAAAAAGATAAGCAGATAAGGCAATATATAATATATATGTACTTATTCCCCGTCAAGTAATTTCTTAGAAAAGAATCACTGTACAGGGAGCTCTGGTGGCCTAGTGGCAAGAAGCTGCACTGCAGCCCCAGAAGTATGCGGTTTGAATCCACCAGATGCTCTGCTGGAGAAGGGGGGGCAATCTCTTCCTGTACCAGTCAGATCTGATTTGATGGTACACACACAAAAATAATAAAATTTTTGTAACAACTACTGTTTATGTCTATATATATGCTATATATAGATATTTATACACACACACCACTCAAATGAATGTATATATAATTTTGTGTAATGAATAAAATGTATTTTCATTTAAAAAATTAATAATAAATTTTTTAAAAAAAAGAGACATTTTGAAGGATAAACTTTTTATACCACAATACCCTTGTACTGACAGTCAAATCAAAAGAGGAGGCATTGGGTAAATCTGCTATCAAAGACCTCTCCAATGATTAACCACACCCCACCCCAGCCCCATTCATTCTCAACCCTCTGCTCACCCCTTCCCCCTTGGATCCTCCTACAAGTTCTATAATAATGGTCTTATACAGTATTTGTCCTTATAGGATTGAGTTAGTTCACTGAGCATAAGGCTTTCCAGTCCCTCCCAAGTTAGGCAGTAATTTACACAATAATTGCCCCTTTGTGCTACATAGTATTCCATCATGTGAATGTACCATACTTTTTAAATCCATTCTATTGTGGTTGGACATTTGGAATGGTGAATAGCACTGCTGTGAGCATTGGTGTACAAGTCTCCATTTGTGTTTCAGTTCTCATTTTCTCCAATCATCTCCAATATTTATTACTGGCTGTCCTGTTAAAACTTTGCCACTGCTACTGGACTGAAATAGTATCTCATAGCGTGTTGGTGTTTTTTAAGGTTTTAATGAAAATTTATAAAGAGCTTGGATTTCCATTCATTAATTGTTGCACATTTTCCTCCCTGTGCCCCCTCCCCCCAGTTCAATTTTTTCTTTGGGAAAAAAGTTCTTTTATTGTTATACAGTCCCCCTCCACTCAGACCACTTTACTGTGCAACTCTTGTCATCCCCTCCTTTCTGTTTTCCCCCAACCCCCATATCAGACTTGTTCTATAAACAGTAGTATTATGCAGTATTAGTCTTTTTGTGACTGAGATATTTCATTCAGCATAATGTCTTCCATGGTCATGCAATTTGTATAATATGAGTTCTTTGTTTTTCAGTGCTTTGTAATATTCCATTATGTGAATATACCACAGTTTCTCTATCCATTCATTTGTTTATGGGCACTTGGATTGTTTCCAACTCCTTGCTATTGTGAACAAAGCATCAGGAAATATGTATGTGCATATATCTGCTTGGGTGGCTGTTCAGGTTTCTTTAGGGTATATTCCCAGTAGTAGAATGTCTGGGTCAAATGGTATTTCTATTTCCAACTTTTTTTAAAAAATTTTATTGATTTTAATGAACATTTACAGAGACTTTGGGTTTCCATTCATTCATTGTTGCACTTTCTTATTTCCAACTTTTTGAGAAAGCGTCATACTGCCTTCCATAGTGGTGGTACCATTTTACACTCCCAACAACAGCGAACAAGGGTTCCAATTTCTCCACAACCTCGCCAACATTTGTTGTTTGCTGCTCTGTTGAATTTTGCTATTCTTACTGGGGTGAGACTATATCTCATAGTTGTTTTTATTTGCATTTCTCTTAGAGCTAGGAATTTTGAACATTTCCACATGTGTTTGTTCACAATTTTAATATCTTCTTTGGTGAAATGTTTGTTCATATCCTGTGCCCATTTTTCAATTGTTTATCTTGTTGTGGTGTTCGAGTATTCTATAAATCCTAGATATAAATCCCTTGTCTGACATGTCATTATCAAATTTTTTTTCAGTCTGTGGCTTCCTTTTTTTCCCTGTTGGAGAAGTTTTTGCATGTGCATAGGGATTTGATTCTTAGAAGGTCCCATTCATCTATTCATTATGGTTTTGATTTGCATCTCTCTTATTGCCAGTGATTTTGAGCACTTCATGTGTCTGTTAGCCATCTGAATATCTTCCTCTGTGAAGTTCTTCCATGTCTTTTGCCCGTTTTATAATTGTGTTATCAGTTTTTTCTTGTGGAGGCCCTGCAGGATTCTATAAATTTTTTATATGAGACCCTTGTCTGAAATGATATGCCAAATGTTTTTTTCCCAGTTAGTAGGTTTTATTTTCACTCTGTTTGAAAAAGTTTTTGATGCGCACAGGGATTTAATTTTTAGAAGGTCCCATTCATCAATTTTATCTTCTCCAGATTGTGCATTTCTGGCTGTATTGGTCAGTCTCTTTATACCATAGACTAGGCAATCTGGAGTGAAAAACAATGTATACGAACTTTGGAAGTAAACCGGTATAAAATAAAAGTTTTACTTTTGAAAAACCTCATCAGAGGCCTATACTTATGAGCTAAAATTATCAGAGTAAAAGAACCAGGGTGGTGGGGGGAGAGACCTCTCCAAGGTGTTAAGAAGCATGGTATCAGTTTAAAAACTAAGGTGAATTTGATTCAAGGCATGGTATTTTCAATTACCTGTTGTGCATCTGAAAGTTGGACAATGAATAAGGATGGCAGAAGACTTGATGCCTTTGAACTGTGGTGTTGGAGAAGTGTAGAGAATATCCTATGGAGTGTCAAAAGAACAAAAAAACTTGTCTTGGAGAAAGTGAACCAGGGTGCTCCTGAGAGGCAAGGATGGCAAAACATCCATTTAAGATGCTCAGGACATGTTAGAAGGGGTGAGTCCTTGGAAGGGGACGTCATGCTTGGAAAGGTCTGCAACAAAACATAAAAGGTCCTTAGGCAACAATAACTGTAACAATGGGCTCAATTATGTCAGCGATGATGAGGATGGGATAGGACAGGACAGGTTCAGATCAATTGTTCATAAGGTTGCTATGATTTGTAGTCAACTTGAGGGCACCTAACACCAACCACACGAACATGGGAAAAGTCCTTCCACGGCTCATCTCTTCGTTGGTCATTAGTATTTAATGCATCAAATCTGTTTTTGATGTAGTTTGTAAGTTCAGGTGATGCATAAATTTTAACAACAGTCAAATTAACAGCCTTTCCATGTATGAGTATTGATATTATCCTGTCACTAACAGCATTGCACTTCAGGATAGATCCTGAAATGATCTGATGATGAAGATATCACCTCTTCCTCTGTCAAGTCTGAACTGACTCAGCACCTCCATTAGGGTTTCAAGATTAATTCACACTGGAAATGACCCATCTTTCTCCCAAATATTCAAACTACCAGACTACAGAGTATGCCATTAGAGCTCCTTGAATACAATTCCTTCCTCCTGTCACTGGACCAATGATACGTTCCAGCACAGTAGACCATATGATTTTCCAATTTCAGTCCATTTTGTTGATTTTTATGTATTTCATTTTCTTTTTCACAATTTCCAGTTTTCCCATTTATATTTCATATTTACCATGTTACAATTGATGGTTATTTGCAGCTATTTGTCCTCATTTTGAGTTCTAGCACATCAAATTAAGGCTATTCATTGGATGAATGCTCTATTCCCTCTGCATCCTACTTTGAGGTGGTAGCCCTTCCTGAACCATATTTCTGAGTGCCTTCCAGCCTCAGGGCCTCATCTTCTGGCACCATATCAGACAGTGTTCTGCTGCTACTCAAAAGTGGTGCCATAACTTCCAGCATCATAAAAATTCACATGCCAGAGAGGTGAGTAAAGGAAGTGGGGAAGATCTGGTGGGGATCTGGAAAGACAGGGTAACCATAGTTATAGTTAAGTGTTGATTAATTTTATAGAATGTAATAAATGAGAACAACATATCAGCAGAGAACTGCCAGAGGTCCAGGCTGGGTTTAGAAGGGGTCATGGTACAAGGGATATTGTAGCTGATGTTAGATGGATCTTAGCTGAAAGCAGGGAATACCAGAAGAATGTCTGTGTTTCATTGATTATTTGACTGTATGGATCATAACAAACTGTGGCTGACTCTGAGAAGAATAGGAATCCCAGAACACTTGATCGTGCTAATGAGAAACCTATACTTGGACCAAGAGGCGGTCGTCAGAACAGAGCAGGGTAACATTGCATGGTTAAAAATTGGGAAGGGTGTATGCCAGGGATGTGTCCTATCGCCATACCTTTTCAACCTGTATGCAGAGCAGATTATCCGAGAGGCTGGGCTGTATGAGGAGAAGTGTGGCGTCAGGATTGGTGGAAGATCTATCAACAATCTGCGATATGCAGATGACACAACCCTGCTTGCTAAAACGGAGAAGGACCTCATGCACTTGCTGCAGAGGGTCAAGGACTGCAGCCTTCAGTATGGACTGAGGCTCAATGTCAAGAAGACAAAGATTCTCACCACTGAACCAATTGGTAGCATCAGGATGGATGGCGAAGAGATTGAGATTGTTCACAGCTTCAGTTTGCTCGGCTCCACAGTCAACACTCTTGGCACCAGCAGCCAGGAAATCAAGAAACATATTGTGATGGGAAAGTCTGCTGTTAGGGACCTCTCTAAAGTACTCAAGAGCAATGGTGTCTCTCTGGAGACTAAGATGTGCCTGATACAGGCCTTGGTCTTTGCAGTCACTTATTATGCATCGGAGAGTTGGACAATGACTAGGGAGGATAGAAAGAGAAATGATACCTTTGAGCTTTGGTGCTGAAGAAAAGTATTGAATGTACTATGGACTGCCAAGAAAACAGATTTATCCTAGAGAGGGTTAAACCAGGCTACTCCTTGGAGGTAAGGATTCTGGGCCTTCGTCTGACATACTTTGGACATGTAAGGAGAGACAGGTCCTTGGAGAGGGACATCATGCTTGGTAGGGTGGAGAGACAGCGCAGGAGGGCAAGACCATCTATGAGGTGGATTGATTCAGTGATTGGGGTAATCGGGATGGGTGTGTCAGATGCAATGCGATTGGCACAGGATAGAGCAGGGTTTTTTTTTTGTTTGTTTGTTTTTTTGTTTTTTAGAGCAGGGTTTAGGGCTGTTGTACATAGGGTCGCTATGAGTCGCAAACGACTCAACGGCACATAACAACAACAACAACAGTGAATGAGAATGACTGCATGAAACACAACGTGAATGAAGGATAGTGTGAAACATAATTAAGCCACCACCACCACCACAACAACAAAGAAACAAGCCAACACAGTAAGACACACAAGTTGTGGATAAGCACGGTAGGTCTTGATAATGTGTTTTTCATTAAAAACCATTTTAATCCAGGCCATAGTTAAGAAAATATTTTCTTAAATGCCATACTAATTATTCCAGAGGAAACAATCTTGCTTGCTGAAGATGAGGATGACTTGAAATGCTTGCTGGAGAAGATCAAAGACTATAGCATTCAATACAGATTACGTCTCAAAACTAAGAAGGCAAAAATCCTCATCACTGGACTGACAAACAACATCATGACAGATGGAAAAAACCCTGAAATTGTCAACCATTCATCATACTTGGATTCACAATCAACACCTTTCATACCATCAGTCAGGAGATCAGGAGACACTGCATTGTGCAAGTCCTCTGTCAGGGACCTCTGCAAATTACTGAGGAGCAGGGATGTCAGTTTGAAGGCTAGCATGCTCATGATTCAGTCTTTTCCATCACTTGCTGTTCATCTGAGAGCAGGACAATGAGTAAGGATGAGAGTTGATGCCTTTGAGTTGAGTTGGAGGAGTGCTGAATGGACTGCCAAATGAACACACAGATACATCTTGGGAAAAGTGTATGCGCAGTGTTCGTTGGAGGCAAGCATAATGAAGCTTTGCTAAGAGAGGCTATTCCTTGGAAAAGGACATTATGTTTGAAAAGATGGAGGGTTAGTGAAAGAGAGGAAGATCCTCAATGTGATGGATTCACACAGTGACTGCAGCAGTGGGAGATAATAGAGATTGTACTGGATAAGATAGGGTTTCAGACCCAAAATCTCTGTAAATGTTCACTAAAACTAATAAAATTTAATAATGATTTAAAAAAATTGGGTTTCAGGTCTGTTGTTTATAGGGTCACTATAAGTTGTTTTCAACTAAATGGCACCTAAAAACAAAATTAATTTCTACTGCAAGTAGAGTATATTAGTTTCTTTTACATTAGTTTCTAAAGTTTGAAAGTTAAAAAAAAATAAGTTTTAAAATAAGGACTTTAAAAACCTTATGTTGGATCAGAAACTAAGAATTAAATGGGAACTTCTTGTATCTAGAAAAGATCACAGAGAAGCTCAGAATTTAAAGTGGTTTTCTAATGTTGGTAGAAAAGTTGGTACCTCATACTGAGAATCCATTAAGGTGTTGAAAAAGAAATAATTTTGCACTTTTAATCATTTTTTAGGGAGATGATTCCCAAATCAACTCATTTTTCTAAAATGGGTATACTTCACATTTTACATGCATTTAGAGACAATTATCATTGAGTCTATGTAGTACAATAGGCAGACAATTCCACATGTGATATTAAAACTTTCTGGCTAGGTATTTTAGATTCCTGGCAGGGCTGATTTATAGAAGTACAAAGGTTCATAGAAACAATAATTGTATATTGGCTCTAGATAATTTATTGCTCAAGGAAACTTAATATAATAACCTGTCCTGTAATAAAAAGTTTCTTGCATAATCTGGAAATTTTTTTCTGCTGCAAAGGTTTATGAGAGACTTCAAAGCCAAAAGAATAAACAAGAAAACACTTTTTTTGGTTTTTTTTTTTTAAGAAAACACTTTAAACAACTAAACCTAGAATCTTTTCATGTTACTTAAAGACACACTATATTTTTCAAATGGCATTTAAATTACTTCAGACCACTACAAATATCTTCAGAACATGTATATCATGGCAATATAAGACTTAGTAGTTACCAGTTCTTGAGAAAATAAGAGTTAAAAGAATAGGTAAAACATAAGAGCTGAAGAGAAAAAAAAATTTCATTTTCAAAGGAATTCTTAGGAAATATAAAATTACTACCTAAAATAAATCACCCCTTCTTCACCAATAATGCAGGTACTTTCACATGCACATGATGGTTCCTCAGAAAACCTTCAGTGTACGATTCTCTTTCTTATATCAAAGGCATTGTGATGATTAAGATAGCTCTTTCTTTAAAAAATTTTGCTGTAGTCCTTTCAGTATCAACAGGTTCGGGAAGATTGAGATGTAATCTGTACTTATCAGAGGCCTCAATCAATAAATCATCCTAAGAAGAAACCAAAAAATATTTCCAGTTAAACTTTTTTTATAAGTATAAATGCCATTTTATTTTCTTTTGGATTAGTTTTTTTTCTTCAGCCTTTAAGGAAATCAAGTCCTTATGAGGATTTTGGTGGAGGTTGCGGCACAGCACCTGCACATCTAAATCTTCATGGAGGAGTTCTGTCCTTCAGTTCCTCACCACCTTGCTGTGAATGGCACAACTCACACAATAGTGCAGTTTCACATACAGATTGGGAAGCATGAATGTGTAGAAGACATTCGTTTTGGAAATGTATCTGATGGCAGCCTCCTCTACTATATTTTGAATTACCAACTTCTTTAAGGCCATAAAAATATGTTTATTGGCAATATGAGTACTAAACAATCACATGAGAGATTAGGAGTAGCTGTAAAGAAAACTATGCATAAATATAAACTGGTTGCTAGAGGAGCATTGTGGGCTGTGCTGTAGGAGTCCACGTAGAGCTAGCTTCCTTCTAGCAGTCCAGGGAGAGAGACCCTGCATGGGTTAGGCTGCTGGGTGAGGTCGGGATAATGAAGCTTGAAGGTGGACAGTAGATCAAGTCAAGAGAATGTTGAGTCAGAACCAACCCAGAGCTGACCTTTCAGCGTGTTTTCTGAGGCAATTAATCACATAGGAGGAGATTGCCCATCCTTATCCCTCAGAGCAGCTGGAGGCCTCCCTTCTCAGAGCAGCTGCTGGACTGGAACCACTGTCTTTGGGATTGCAGTGCAGCTTCCTGCCACTAGGACACCAGAGCTCCCCGGTAGCCAAGAGAATATTGTTGTTGTTGTTGTTGTTGTTGTTATGTGCCATCGAGTCTCTTGCAGCTCATAGCAACCCTATGTAAAAGAGCCCTAAATGCCATTCTGTCCTGTGCCAACCAGCCTCGCCAACTCAAACACTCAATTCCCCCACTCCACTCACAGAATCGATCCATCTCACAGAGGGTCTTCCTCTCCTGCGCCGTCCCTCCATTCTCCCAAACATGATGTCCCTCTCCAAGGACCAGTCCCTCCTTGCAACATGCCCAAACTATGTCAGAAGAAGCCTCAGAATCCTTGACTTCAAGGAGCATTCTGGCTTCACCCTCTCCAGAACAGACCTGTTTGTTCTCCTAGCAGCCCATGGTATATTCAACACTCTTCTCCAACACCACACCTCAAAGGCTTCAATTCTCTTTCTGTCATCCCTATTCACTGTCCAACTCTCTGATGCATAGTATGTAATTGGGAAGACTATAGCCCGGATCAGGTGCACCTTAGTCTCCAAACTGACGTCATTGCTCTTCAGTACTCTTGAGAGGTCACTCACAGCTGACTTTCCCTGTGCAATTCATCTCCTGATTTCCTGGCTGCTGTTACCAAGAGTGTTGACTGTGGAACCAAGTAAACTAAAACTGTTAAAGGTCTCAATCTCTTCACCATCCATATTGATGCTGCCAATTGGCCCAGTGGTGAGAATCTTTGTCTTCTTGATTTTGAGCTTCAATCCATTTTGAAGACTGCAGTCTTTGACCTTCTGCAGCAAGTGCTTCAGGTCCTCCTTAGTTTCAGCAAGCAGGGTTGTGTCATCCGCATAACGCAGGTTGTTGATGATTCTTCCACCAATCCTGATGCCACATTCCTCCTCATACACCCCAGCGTCTCGGATGATCTGTTCTGCATACAGATTGAAAAAGTATGGAGACAAAATACATCCCTGACAGACCCCCTTCCTGATTTTGAACCATCCAGTGTCTCCCTACTCTGTTCTGATGACTGCCTCTTAGTCCAAGTATAGGTTTCACATTGTTGTTGTTATGTGCTGTCGAGTCACTTGCGACTCATAGAGACCCTATGTACAACAACAGCCCTAAACTCTGTTGTCCTGTGCCAATCGCACCCTCTCTGATACATGCATCCCGATTACCCCAGTCACTGAATCAATCCACCTCATAGAGGGCCTTCCTCTCCTGCGCTGTCCCTCCACCCTACCAAGCATGATGTCCCTTCCCAAGGACTGGTCCTTACTTAGAACATGTCCAAAGTATGTTAGACGGAGCCTCAGAATCCTTGCCTCCAAGGAGCCGCCCGGTTTAACCCTTTCCGGGATGAATCTGTTTGTTTTCCTAGCAGTCCATGGTACCCTTAATACTCTTCTCCAGCATCACAGCTCAAAGGCATCAATTCTCCATCTATCCTCCTTAGTCACTGTCCAACTCTCTGATGCATAACAAGTGATCACAAAGACAATGGCCTGTATCAGACGCACCTTAGTCTCCAGGGAAACACCATTGCTCTTCAGTACTTTGGAGAGGTCCCTAACAGCAGACTTTCCCATGGCAATGCACCTTTTAATTTCCTGGCTACTGGTGCCAAGAGTGTTGACTGTGGAGCCAAGCAAACTAAAGCTGTGAACAATCTCAATCTCTTCACCATCCATGCTGATGCTGCCAATTGGCCCAGTGGTGAGAATCTTTGTCTTCTTGACATTGAGCCTCAATCCATATTGGAGGCTGCAGTCCTTGACCCTCTGCAGCAAGCGCTTCAGGTCCTCCTCAGTTTCAGCAAGCAGGGTTGTGCCATCTGCATATCGCAGATTGTTGATAGATCTTCCACCAATCTTGACCCCACTTTTCTCCTCATAGAGTCCAGCCTTCCGGATAATCTGTTCTGCATACAAGTTGAAAAGGTATGGAGACAGGACACATCCCTGGTATACGCCCTTCCTAATTTTGAACCATGCAGTGTTTCCTTGCGCTGTTCTGATGACTGCCTCTTGATTCAAGTATAGGTTTCTCATTAGCACGATCAAGTTAGCACAATCAAATGTTCTGGGATTCCCATTCTTCTCAGAGTCAGCCATAGCTTGTTGTGATCCACACAGTCAAAAGCCTTTGCATAGTCAATGAAGCACAGATACACATTCTTCTGGTATTCTCTACTTTCTGCCAAGATCCATCTTACATTAGCTATAATATCCATAGTACCACGATCTCTTCTAAATCCATCCTGCACATCTGGCAGTTCTCTGTTGACATTGTTCCAAACGTTTTTGGATCATTTTCAGCAGAAT
This sequence comes from Elephantulus edwardii, assembly GCF_000299155.1. Classification (NCBI taxonomy): domain Eukaryota; kingdom Metazoa; phylum Chordata; class Mammalia; order Macroscelidea; family Macroscelididae; genus Elephantulus; species Elephantulus edwardii. Next base: position 2,564,915 of record NW_006399843.1, read on the forward strand.
CTTGCTTGCATGTGATATGATATTGTTCAATAATTTCCACACTCTGTTGGGTCACCTTTCTTTGGAATGGGAACAAATATCGATCTCTTCCAGTCACTTGGCCAGCTGGCTGTCCTCCAGATTTCCTGGCACAACTTAGCACATCCAGGGCAGCGTCTGTTTGTTGAAATAAATCAATTCGTAGGCTGTCAATTCCTGGAGCCTTATTTTTAGCCAATTCCTTCAGAGCAACTTGGAGGTCCTTGTTTGTCAAACATTCTTCCAAGCCTATTGCATTGTTTGAAATGTCACTTCATCCAGGTATTGGATTACTAACTTCTTGATTGCCTTGTCTTTGGGCACACAGCTGGCACAGTTTGTGCAGCAAATAGGCTGCATGTGGCTGTGGCCCTTTTTGGCACGACCGTTGTTTCTCTTTTGTCATCTCGGAAGCAAGGAATCAATTCCATTTAAACTTTATATTATATTGGATTACTATGGCAGCAATTAAATTCTTTTCTTATAAGAAGAGCCTACTTACTGTTTTGTGACTCACAATGAGGCTGCAATGAAGTTGGCTGGTATTACTGTAAGTTGTTGTTGTTATGTGCCATTGAGTTGCTTGTGACTCCTAGTGACCCTGTTTACAACAGCCCTAAACCCTGCTCTATCTTGTGCCAACCTCACTGTCTCTGACACACCTACTCCCACTACCCCAATCACTGAATCTATCCATTTCATCCATTTCTCTCTTGTGCTGTCCCTCCACCTCCCAAACATGATGTCCCTCTTCAAGAACTGGTCCCTCCTTGCAACATGCCAAAAGTATGTCAGACAAAGCTTCAGTGTCCTTGCCCGGTTTTACCCTCTCCAGGACGAACCTGTTTGTTCTAGCAGCCTATGGTATATTCAACACTCTTCTCCAGCACCAAAGCTCAAAGACATCAATACTTTTTCTATCATCCCTAGTCACTGTCCAACTCTCTGATGCATAGCACACAAGTGTGAAGACTATGGCCCAGATTGGGTGCACCTTAGTCTCCAGCATGAAGCCATTGCTCTTCAGTACTCTGGAGAGGTCACTGACAGCTGACTTTTCCAATGCAATTCGTCTCTTGATTTCCTGGCTGCTGGTACCAAGAATGTTGATTATGGAACCAAACTAAAACTGTTAATAACCTCAATCTCTTCACCATCCATAATTAATGCTGCCAATTGGCCCAGTGGGGAGAATCTTTGTTTTCTTGATTTTGAGCTTCAATCATATTGAAGGCTGCAGTCCTTGACCTTCTGCAGCAAATGCTTCTGGTCCTCCTCAATTTCAGAACGCAGGGTTGTGTCATCTGCATAATTCAGGTTGTTGATGAATCTTTCTCCAATCCTGATGCCACATTCTTCCTCATACAGACCAGCGTCTCGGATGATCTGTTCTGCATACAGATTGAAAACATATGGAGACAGAACCCCCTTCCCAATTTTGAACCATGTAGTGTCTCATTGGTCTGTTTGAAGACTGCCTCCTGGTTCAAGTATAGGTTTCGCATTAGCACGATCAAGTGTTCTGGGATCCCCATTCTTCTCAGAATCAACCACAGTTTGTTGTGATCTACACAGTCAAATGCCTTTGCACAGTTAATGAAACACAGATAAGACATTCCTCTGGTACTCTGCTTTCTGCCAAGATCCACCTAACATTAGCTATAATATCCCTAGTACCACAGCCTCACCTAAACCTAGCCTGCACATCTGGTAGTTCTCTGTTGACGTGTTGCTCCAGTCATTTTTGGATAATTTTCAGCAGAATCTTGCTTTTATGTTGATATTAATGAAATTGTTCAATGATTTCTGCACTCTTTCAGGTCACCATTCTTTGGAATGGGAATAAATATAGATCTCTTCCAGTTAGATGGCCAGGTGGCTGTCCTCCAGATTTCTTGGCACAACTTAGTAAGCACATCCAGGGCAGTGTCTATTTGTTGAAATATGTCAATTGGTATGCCGCCAACTCCTGGACCCTTATTTTTTGCCAATTCTTTCAGAGCAGCTTGAACTTCCTCTTTCATCACCAAAAGCTCTTGCTCATATATCCTTTCACAAAATTCTTCTGTCAGCCTTTTCCTTCTGGTACAGTGACTCTGTGTACTCCTTCCATTTTCTTTTAATGCTTTTTGGATCATTTAATATTCTGCCCAAAGCATCTTTAAGTATTGCCACTCGTGGATTGAATTTGTTTTTCAATTCCTTCAGCTTAAGAAATGCTGAGCAAGTTGGGCCCTTTTGATTTTCTGGCTCCAGCTCTTTGCACATTTCATTATATAAAAAACCTTGCTTTGTCTTTCCAAGCTGCTCTTTGAAATTTTCTGTTCAGCCCTTTATTTTCTTGATTTCTTCCTTTAGCTTTGGTTTCTTGGTGCTCTAATACAATAATCAGAGTCTCATCTGACATCCATCTTGGTCTTTTCTTCTTCTTCTGCCTTTGTAATGATCTTTTGCATTCTTCATGGACGATATTCTTGATATCCTCCACAGCTCATTTGGTCTTCATTCATTGGAGTTCAAGTATGAAACATAAAAAATTCATTCATTAACACAGTACTGAAAATAGGCTGTTGCAGTTATTAGAAGTCTCAAATTATGTGACATTGGATTTGGGAATGATCAGCCAGCAGCAGGAAGGCTTAATGGAGCCTGGAAAGGTGGAGGCATATTTAGTGATAAAGCATTAAGCCAAAACTGTTACAAACAAGACAAATAACTTAATTACTTGCTGTGCTGGCCTAGTGGTAAGAAGATGAACTGCAATCCTAAAAGCACATGGTTTTAATCCACCAGCTGTTCCACGGAAGAAAGATGGGCAATCTCCTCCCATGAGATTAACTGCCTCTGAAAACCCACTGGAGGGTCAGCTATGGGTCAGTTCTGACTTGAAGGTAAATAACAACAAAGGGAATATAAAATATTTGCAGCATAAGTTAATTCTATCAGTTACATTAAACAAGGTACTACAGAAAAAGAAAGATGCTTAGAAAAGAACTGCCCTGTTTCCAAGTACAGTGAGACTTTGTCTCACATATTTGGGGCATTTTATCAGGAGGAGCCAGTTCCTGGATCAGGACATCATGTTTGTTTTTTTTGTTTTTGTTTTTGTTTTTTTTTTTTAGGACATCATGTTTGTAAAAGAAGATCCTTTAAGAGATGGATTGACAGTGGTTAAGCAATAGACTCAAGCAGCAACCGTGAGGATGGGAGAAGACAGTGTTTTGTTCTGTTTCTATAGGATTGCTTGAGTTAAGCTGACTTGAGACATCTGACTTGAAAGGCAGAAACTAAAGCACAGTGCTTTACATCTCTTGTTCAAACTTCTGAATCAATCCAGTAATTCTTTCTTGTGTCCACAATGATACAATAGAAAAGCCTTGGCATGTCTAAAAAAAAAAAAGAGTCCTAGGTTGTAGTGCTGATTGAATCAAATAAAATAGTAGCAGCTTGGACTAAAGGAATCTGACTTCAAGCATAAAACCTTTGGACTCCAACTTTCTTAAGCAGTAAACAGGCTGAGAAACGGTTCAACACCTAAAGATGGCATATTCTCCAATGCTCTTTCCAAATGTGACCAAAGTAGATGACAAAGGAACAAAAATCTCCCCAAAACTGAATCTGAAGATCATGGAGAGTAGTGAAACCAGGGAACTAAGTATTCCACTAGTATCTTCTCTCTGCAGGGGTTGCAACAATGTTTGCCCACCAGGAATTCAGAACTGCTATTCACTAGAAACTGCTCAGAGTCGCACACTTTATACCTATTTTTTAAATGAGACTGTTTGCTATGGATCCTTCCCCCGATCCTATGTTATATGGTGGATGGAGATGGGGGAGCAGATTAGTTTGGTTTTTGTAGTTCAGAGGTCTGTGGTTGCAATGTAGATCACTACAGCAAAATCTTATCCTTTGAGTTTAGAATTGTGTTCAAGATGTTTTCCTTGGGAAAGAAAAAAATTATTTGTGGCTTCTGAATACCTTTGTTGTTGTTGTTAGGAACTGTCAAGTACAACTCATAATGACTCTATGAACAACAGATCTTGAACCATGTTTTATCCTGTACTATCTTCACAATCTCTGACACATTTGGGACCATTGCTGAAGTCAATGTGTCAATCCACCTAGTTGAAGGTCTACGTTTCTTCTGCCGATCTTCCACCTTCCCCCACATGATGTCCCTCTCCAATTGAAAGCCTCTCCTAGCAACATGCCCCAAATATGTGAGATGACATTTTATCATCTTTGCCTCCAAGGAACATTCTGGCTGTATCTTCGCCAAGATATATCTGTTTGGGTTTTGTGGTGGGATTTTTTTGCAGTCTGTGGGATATTCAGCACTCTTCTCCAACGCTACAATTCAAAGGAATTGATTCTTCTTCTGTCATCCTTATTCACTGTTTTGAATTCTTTATTGCAATCACTCAATTATCTGTGATCACACTATAGTTCCCAATTATTACTTCCTTCGACTTTACAGCTTTACTGTTTTATTGTTGTTGTTGGTATACACCAACGAGTCGCTTGCGACTCATAGCAACCCTATGTACAAGAGTCCTAAACGCTGTTCTATCCTGTGCCAACCTGGCTGTCTCAAACACACTTAACCCCACCACTCCACTCACAGAATCAATCCATCTCACAGAGGGTCTTACTCTCCTGCACCGTCCCTCCACTCTCCCAAACATGATGTCCCTCTCCAAGGACCAGTCCCTCCTTGCAACATGCCCAGTGTATGTCAGATGAAGCTTCAGAATCCTTGACTACAAGGAACATTCAGGCTACACCTTCTCCAGGACAAACCTGTTTGTTCTCCTAGCAGTCCATGGTATATTCAACACTCTTCTCCAACACCACACCTCAAAGGCTTCAATTCTCTTTCTATCATCCCTATTCACTATCCAGCTCTCTGACACATAGCAAGCAATTCTGAAGACTATGGCCTGGATCAGATGTACCTTAGTCTCCAAACTGACATTGTTGCTCTTCAGTACTCTTGAGAGGTCCCTCACAGATGACTTTCCCAATGCAATTCATCTCCTGATTTCCTGGCTGCTGTTATCAAGAGTGTTGACTGTGGAACCAAGTAAACTAAAACTCTTAACTATCTCAATCTCTTCACCATCCATACTTATAGGTTGTTGTTGTTGTTGTTATGTGCTGTCGAGTCACTTGCAACTCATAGCGACCCTATGTATAACAGCCCTAAACTCTGCTCTGTCCTGTGCCAATCACACTGTTTCTGACACTCCCATCCTGATTACCCCAGTCACTGAATCAATCCACCTCATAGAGGGCCTTCCTCTCCTGCGCTGTCCCTCCACCCGCCCAAGCATGATGTCCTTCTCCAAGGACCTGTCTCTCCTCACAACATGTCCAAAGTATGTCAGATGAAGCCCCAGAATCCTTGCCTCCAAGGAGCCACCCTGTTTAACCCTTTCCAGGATGAATCTGTTTGTTTTCCTAGCAGTCCATGGTACCCTCAATACTCTTCTCCAGCACCACAGCTCAAAGGCATCAATTCTCCTTCTATCCTCCTTGGTCATTGTCCAACTCTCTGATGCATAACAGGTGATTGTGAAGATCATGGTCTGTATCAGACGCACCTTAAGTGTCCAGAGAGACACCATACTTACAGGACTTCTTTTTTTAAAAAACTTTTTTAAATTATTATTATTTTGTGTGTGTGTGTGTACCGTCAAATAGGATCTGACTGGTACAGGAGGAGATTATCCCTCCTTCTCCAACAGAGAATCTGGTGGATTAGAACCACGTGCCTCTGGGATTGGCAGTGCACCTTCCTGCCACTAGGCCACCAGAGCTCCCTGTTTTATGACTTCTTAATTTTGACCAATAGAACATGGGTAGAAATTTGTTTTAGAATCCATTTCTATTTCAATTGTTCCCCTACCATTAAAAAAAAAAGGAGCTCTGGTGTCCTAGTGGTAAGAAGTTGTACTGCAATCTCAAAGGCACGCGGTTTGCTGCGTGGAGAAGGATACGCAATCGCCTTCCATGAGATTAACTGCCTCTTGAAAACCCACTGGAGGATCAACTACGGGTTGGTTCTGACTCGATGGGACACTGCAATAAAAACAACTATAAAAAATGATACATCTCAGATGATAATTGCTGCTTTACTGGCTCTTTGAATATACAAGCCTCATGGAACTGAAAAGACCTGTAGCATACATGTTACCTGAGCAAACTTGTAGAAGCCATTGCAAGGTACTAGTGAAAAATAGTTTCTGCTTCTTGTTGCTGCAGAACTCTGTGACTGGGAAATAACCGAGATAAAAATTTAAATGTGGCACATATAAACAAAAGTCCCTGTGGGAAGTCCAAATGGTGTGGTCTCCACTATTAACCAAGGTTAGTGGTTCAAACCCACCTGGTGGTGCTGGAGAAGAAAGGCCCAGTATCTGCTTTCTTATGGTTTAGAGCCCCAAACCCCCAAAGCACAGTTCTACCTGGTAACACACAAGAAACTATGAGAATCAACTTGATGGCAATGGGCTTGTTTTCCTTTTTTTTTTCCCTACTAGAGTGAATGCTGCCAGAAATTTAGTTCTTATGTATTCAACTTACCTCTGAGACACTAAGTTCACACAGGGAGACAGACTCAATACCAGGTAATTCAACCATCAATTCCATTTTTACAGGCTTTTCATTCAGATCCTTGACAATTTTTAATTCATAGTTTGGTGTCTTCTTTTCTACCTGGAACTCAGTACTGCAAATCTCCTCAATCAGACATCGTGTTTTGCCTGAGATTTGAGTCTTTGGAAGTTTAAGCTGAGGTAAGCAATCAGGACTGTTCACAGAACTATTTATCTGTTCAAGGGTAAGTTCTTCACAAGAAGGAAGGAAAAAAGAGAGGCAGTAAAACTTACAAATCAATCAACATAAAACATAAGTCAGCTATGAATGATAACATATGTAATGTTGGCCAGCTATAAAATGTAAATGCTACTGTTTTAAGAATATACCCAGCATAACACACATAAATTCAATAGTCTGTTTGTATAATTCATGACATTACTTTGTTCCAGTGGTATGACAGTCCTTACCCTTCTTTCCTGAGTTGTTTTTCCTTCATAAATTCACTGCCCCTTAAGTTTCCTACACAATCTTTCTTGTTGCTGTTGTCAGTTTGATGCCATATAGACAGATCTTTAATGAGTACAATTACCAAGGCAGACATTCTTATTAGTTAAGCTATTGTTTTGTTTTAAGAAGATTATTTTTGGCTTAAAGATTATCTCAGGATAAGTTTTAACGGTTTATCTAGCCTCCATGGCTTCAGAAAATTTGGATTCCATGAGAATTTGAAATTCTGTATTTTCCTCCTTTTGGCTGGAATCCTATTATAGATTCTTTGACCAAAATGTTCAGTAATGATAGCGAGGCACTATACAGTTGTTCTGGTCTCATGGCAAAAGAGGAAGTTGCCTATGGAGATAATTAACTACACATTTCCTATCTTTCTTCCTTTGTTGTGCCAGGTGAATCAACTGGGCCTAGGATGGCTTCCTGTCTTGCTTGCAAGACCCCAGACAATGCACGTCTGAAGACAGAACAAAACACTAAACACATTATTTAAAATAATTACCCAGACTGTTCCATAAAACTATCAAACTGACCATCCAAACCACAGGACCAAATTCCATGGAATTGTAAGTTGTATGTAGAGCAACCTCAGCAGCTCCTCTTTTCTCTCTCCTCCCAGTTCTTCTGTTATTGTAAATATATCACATAATCTTTTTTCTTTATTTCAGTAGAAGTACAAACCATATTGATTTCTCATATATTCATTCATAGCCATTTTGGTTTAGAACATTAATTACCACTTAATAATGTGATTAATGACAACATATAATCAACCCCTTATTCACACAAGTTTTGCTAATTCAAGAGTTTTCTTTTAATTACAGCTTCAAATAAAGCTAGTTGTTGGTTTGGGGTTTAACCATTGTACAACTTGTTGACAGCAATTCCTTTATTGGCTATGCAACTCTATCTGTAATTAAGGTAATTATTCTACCACTATAAATCAAAACTCATTACTTCATAAATGTTTGGGAATCTTAAGGCAAAGAATCTTAAAATGAGAATTTAGCTTAGAAGTCTGCAGGAGGTTTCTATTATTTCAAGTACCTGGTCTTCATATTTTTCTAACAAATTTCTCATCTTCTACTAAAAGAGTGGCTTCCAGCTTTCAAATGTACACAGAATCGAAAAAAAAAAATCTTAAATAAGTTTCCTTTTTAAAAAATTTCCTTTTACATCCATCAACCTACCCCTTTTCTCTGTGAAATCTGTGGCGTCAGTGTGAATTCCCATCAAATTCTGTTTCATCCCTAAAAAGCTTCCTTTTATTTTATGCTCTATAATATTGTAGGAAAATGAAAGAGTGAATTGGAATCGTTCCTCAATGCATTTCATAGCCATCCGTATCAACTGATCCTTTTTAATTTGGTCCTTGTCTGCTGCCTGGAGAATATCAGGATGGTAGGCAACATTGATGACTGTGTAAACATCTGTAGGTGTAGTTCAGAAGAAATGAATGAAGATAACATCACCTAGGTCACTAATGCTATTGTCAGGTAACATATTACACAGTAATCCTTACAAAGCTCCAACAAAAAATGAAAAACCAGTTTATAGCACCTTCTACAGTTAGAAAATATAAATTTTACCCCAGTATTTTTCCAAAGATAGTTAGAGCGGTGCTATAGACACAAAGTACGAAACTAGTCCATTTTAAATGGCTCATATTGTTAGAAAGATTTAAGTCTTCACTAATTTGCCATGCCATCATGAAATAAAATCTTACACTTAAAATGTCTTTTACCAAGTAAAATTTTATTTATGCCAATTCACAATAAAAATTTTAAAATATGCTTTCTCTCTTCTCATTTTATGTACCTGAGGTCTCAGAAATATCTTCTGGTCTGCCAACACTGATAGGTACTGGGTGAATGGCTGACTGTGGAGCCGGGATCCTTTTCCACTGACAGAAGTTAATGAAAACTGTTTTTTCTCTTGGTTTCTACAAAACAAACAAATTTTCATACATCAAAAACTATTTCAAAATATTTAAAAGTAAAGGCAACTCATTATAGCATGGAAAGGGAAGGAGAAGTTTAGGCTCCAAGTAGGACATTCTACATATTGAAATTATTTTTTAAAATTATTATTATTCAAGTTGTTTTAAAGAAATTCCCCTCCTCCTTGATTTTTTCCAAAGCTGCCATCTTTTGATCAAGAACTTGGTTACTCTAGAGAAAATGAGAACTGAGGCACAAATGTACAGAAGAATGCCATAGGCAGAATATTTAATGATCCAGGAACTATTAAAAGAAGATGGAAGGAATATACAGAGTCAATGTACCAAAAAGAATTGGCTGACACAGAAGAATTTAAAGAAACAAGATCAAGAGGCAATAGTGATGAAGGAGAAAGTGCAAGCTCCTCTGAAGGACTTGGCAGAAAATAACGCCCTAGGAATTTACAGAATGCCAATTGACATCTTTCAGTTGATGTGCTCACCAGGTTATGCAAAGAAATCTGGAAGACAACTATCTAGTTAACTGACTGAAAGAGATTAATATTTATTTCTATCCCCAAAACAGGCAACCCGACAGAGTGTGGAAATTATCAAACAATACGACTAGTAGAGAGCTGTATTTGTTCCCATTCCAAAGAAAGGTTACCCGACAGTGTGCAGACATTATCCACCAATATCACTGCTATCACATGTAAACAAGATTCTGTTGAAGATTATCCATCCAAAAACACATCAATAGACAACTGTCTGAAGTGCAGGCTGGGATTAGAAGAGGCCATGATACTAGGGATATTATCACTAATGCCAGATGGATCTTGGCTGAGAGCAGAAAGTACCAGAAGAATATCTGTGTTCCCTTGACTACGCAAAGGTTTCTGACTGTGTGGATCACAACAAACTGTGGCTGACTCTGAGAAGGATGGGAATCCCAGAACGCTAGCTTGTGCTTACGCGAAGCCTATACTTGGACCAGGAAGCAGTCGTCAGAACAGAGCAAGGAAACACTGCATGGTTTAAAACTGGGAAGGGTGTACGCCAAGGATGTGTCCTATCCTCCATACTTTTTTAATCTATAAGCAGAACATATTATCCAGGAGGCTGGGCTCTATGAGGAGAAATGTGGCATCAGGATTAAAGGTAGACTCATCAACAATCTGTGCTATGCAGATCACACAACCCTGCTCGCTGAAACTGAGGAGGACCTGAAGTACTTGCTGCAGAAGGTCAAGGACTGCGGCCTTCAATATGGATTAAAGCTCAATATCAAGACAAAGATTTTCACCATTGGGACAACTGGCAGCACCATGATAGATGGAGAAGAAATTGAGGTTGTTAACAACACTCTCAGCACCAGCAGTCAGGAAATCAAAAGACGAATTGCACTGGGAAAATTAGCCTTCAGGGACCTCTCTATAGAGTGCTGAAAAGCGACAATATCAGCCTAGAGACTAAGGTGTGCCTGATGCAGGTCATAGTGTCCACGATTACTTGCTATGCATCAGAGAGCTAGACAATGACTAAGGATGAAAGAACAATTGATGCCTTTGAATTTTGTGGTGCTGGAGACGAGTCTTGAACATACCATGGACTGCCAAGAAAACAATATAGGTCTGTCTTGGAAAGAGTGGAACCAAGTTTCTCCTTGGAGGTTAGGATTTTGAAGCTCTGTTCTCACATACCTCACATACTTTGGGAATATGGCCAGGAGGGACTGGTCGACCCTTAGAGAACATTATGCTTGGATGGGTGGAGGAACAGCACAAGAGAGGAAGACCGCAGATGAGAGGGACTAATACAGTAATTAGGGCAATGGAAGTACGTGTGTTGCAGTCTATGAGACTGGTTTAGGACAGGCCAGGCTTCAGGAATGCTGAGTTACAGGTGACTTGACAGCACATACCAACAACAACAACAAAAACATATATGTATGTATATATATCTACTTTCTAAACAACATGACTCCAGGATCTCTGTGAACTTTGATCTATGAACTTTGATAAATGTTGATAGTTAAAGAAAGACTTCAGGCCTCTCTTGTTTATAGGGTTGCTACTCAAAGGCAATAAACAACAACAACATGTGTATATATGTATATATGTATCCTTCTGAAAAACGGACTTGCAGGCATGGCAGGTTTCATGATGGCTTGCTCACCCAAAGGGTAGTGGTTAAAATCCACTAGCTGCTCTCAGAGGGTAAAAAATGAAGAAGTCTGCTCCCATTAAGATTACAGCCCTGGAAACTGTGAGATGGCTCACTGTAGAATGGCATTGGGTTTGGTTTTTCAGTACCCTCCGAAAAAATCCCTGGTTGTGCAATGGGCTAAGAGTTGGGTTTATAAGTTGGAATTGACTGTATAACTGGTCTTGGTTCTCTCTGAAGGGGGTCCTGGAGGCACAGTGGATTAAGCATTAGAATGCTAACTGGAAGTTTGGTGGCGTGAACCCTCTAGCTGCTTCTCAAGAGAAGTATGAGGTAGTTCGCTTTGGTAAATATAGTCTTGGAACCCTCTCTAGGAGACAGTTTGACACCACTCTATGTCGGTTTGCTATGAGGCAAAATTAACTTGAAAGCAAGTTCATTTTGGGGTTTTTCTCTTGTCACCTTCATTAGCCAAATAACTTATCTTTATTTGAAACAGCTCCAATTAATTCTCTAGAAAATCTTTACATTGTTTCTCTTCATTCTAGCAGAAAAAAAAGTTCACTCTGAGACTGTTAAAATATATTAAGTATGCGGGGAGTTCTGGTGGCCTAGTGGCAAGGAGCTGCAACTACAATCCCAGAGGTGCACGGTTCAAATCCACCAGATGCTCTGCCGGGGAAGGAGGGACAATCTTCTCCTGTACCAGTCAGATCTGATTTGACCGTACACTCACACAAAAATAATAAAATTAAAAAAAATATATTAAGTATGAATTTTCCTACATTTCTCTCGTCAACTCCCATACTATTTTCATTTTCTATTTAGAGTGCATTTTCTGGCATTAAAGTGGCAATAGCTAAGATAAAGCTATTTTCTCGTTATTCTAGGGGCATTTGATTAAAGACTTTCCCATCCCTGGCTTCAAGTCTACACACCAGAATCTTGGTCTCTAGACAGAACTGTGGCTCAGGGGCAGAACAGAACTGTTTTCCCTCTTTCAGCTGCTGCTGAATGAACTTCTCATAGCGCTCAGGATCATTTTCAGCCAGGTCATCTAAGAGGTTCCAGAACTGAGTAACTTGTGTGAGAAGACCCTTTGATGATATTTCCATGTTTGACGGCAGAAAACAGGCTTCTTAAACCTATGAAAAGATAGGACATAAAGAGGAAAAAGAGTCTAAGGTTATTGATTAATTTCTTCTTTTGGGGAATGGTATTGTTTTGGTGAATCTTAACACCTGTGTCTCAAAGATTATGAATCAGCACCATTATATTTTTGTTATTCTCTAAATATCTAGCACTTTAAAAAAATGTTCAAGCTGTTCTCTTAAATAAGGCCTTGCCTTTCCCTAAAACCTCAAGGACAAAAACAAAACAAAACAAAACCCCAAAACAAACAAACAATCTGCAAGGGCACAAAGCAAAGCAGTCTCTTTAGGCTAGTTTTCTTGATACCTGGTTATTAACTAAGGCCTTCTCAATCCTGAAAATACCGAAAGGTGTGGGTTGGTCAAGGTTCATTTGAGATTTCTTCAAGCCTTATTATAGTTTAATAGTTAGAAGTATGGACTTTGGTGTCAAATACTTATCTTCTAATCTCAGTTCCATCACCATGTGGCCTTGATTAATGAAATAATCTATGTGCCTAGGTGTATTTCCTTGAAAAGGAAAAACATCTCTCTCATAGAATTATTACGATAATTATTGACCATAAACTAAGAGGAAACTCTGGTGGCTTCGTGGATAGGGAGTTGTGCTACCAAATGTGGTCAGCTCCACTAGCTACGGAAGAAAGATAGGCAGTATCTTCCTGTCTATTTACAGCCTTAGAAAAGGCGCCTGGAGGGTCAGTTATGAGTCAGTTCTGACTCGACGGCAAAGAGTTTTGAGTTTTTTAAGAGATCAAAGCCCTTGGTAAGCACTACACGAGAAGACTAACAGCCTCTGAATGCCTTGAGAAGACAAGACTCCTGGTTTAGAGGTTTAAAAAAATTGACTACTAACCAAAAGATTGTCCCACGGGGAAAAGACGAGGCCGTGTGCTCGCGGAAGGATTTATGGCCTATGGCAACCTTGTGTGCAGCTCACTCTGGTCTACTGTCAATAAGAATCCACTTGATGGCAGGAGCTTTCAGGACTTGGGGCGCTCCCCTTCCTTTTTTTCTTGCACCCAGCTCCACACCTTTCACTCCGAATGAAGAAAAAGGGAGGTGGATTCTTCGAATAGTGCACTCTATCACGGTTAGGCTAAATAACAATTTTACTACGGTCTTGAGATCTGGGAAGCCACATTTCAGCTCCGTTCCTTAACAAACCGCTATGCCAGTTACCAGGGTAACGACCTAGGGCCACACTTAATTGAGTCCGGAAAGCTTCAATTCGAAGTTCTCGTTATATTCAGTTCCGGGATTTTCCTTTTCCGGTGCTGGGCTCACTTTTCAGCTGGGTCCCGCTCACTTATTTTCGAGGAAAGCGCCGGCCTCACTTCTGCACGGGTCGGTGTCTGAAGCGTCTCGGTTTTGAGAGACCCTGGGTGCCTGTCGTTGGGAAGAATTTCTCGGAAGCACGACTTCCGGTCCGAAAGGGAAGCCGTCTCCTTTTGCGCTTAGATCGCTTCCTCCCCCCAACCCCGCCACGCGAGGCTGCGGCGCACGGTATGGGTGTGTTTGTGTGTGTTTGTTTGGGGAGGGCGTTTGGAGGGAAGGTAACCGGGAACTCCGAGGCCTCACAGAGGCGGGGATCCCGATGACAAAGATGGGGGGTTCTTCTCTGTCTTCCACTGGGAGATCTCAACTCCCCCTTCAGATACCGTAAACACAGTCTGGGGCCCAGCGGAAAAGGTCGTGCGGATCCCATCCCTTTCTGGGGAGTGAAACCCAACCCCTGGGGTCCATCCCAGCGGAGCCTGAGCGGGGAATGCCCCGGGTGACGTGGCCGTCGGCATTCTGCACCGGCGCAGCCTCCGGCTTCAGCCCTGGAGGGAGATCTGCCCTGTGCCCTTCGTTCAGGGCAGGGGGAAAGGCGGCCGTGGCGTGGGCTACGGGTGAGGGCAGAATAACCGGTGGGAAGGCTGCGTTTTCACGAAGGACTCGGGTGAAGCTGCAGAGCTGCCTTTGAGCCCTGACTCCTTGGCTTCCTGGGTCGGAGGAGATCTTGTTATGGAGTGATTCTTCGTCTCACACTAACAGGATGCCTGATTTCCTCAGGATCGAGGGGTGAGTGAGCGGTGGGGTGGTTGCACAAATCTCCTAACTACATACGCGAACACTTGTTGCCAACTAGTTTTTAGAGACTTCTCTACAAATTAGCAAAATGGAAGTACCATGGGTAGAGCAATTTAGCTTATCTTTGTATTTCATATTTTTTTAGGCTTTAGTTTGTTTTACAGTTGACATTTATGGTCACTGACACTCTTTGAGACGTAGGTATTTGCATCATCACGAACTAATTTCCCAACTTGAGAGTTATTTTATAATCTAAGCATTTATTTACCTTGTTTGCCTGTATCTGTGGCCTGGGAAAAGTATGACTCTAAGGGAACCTCGTTTGCAAAATAGAGGTGAAGATGCTTCCCTTCTGTAAAACCAAGTTCTGAGCATTAAATCGAAGTGCCTAATTTTGTGCAGTTTTCACAGGCAGGAAGCTTTGGGGGGCCTAATAGGTAAATAATTATTCTGTCAGCACAATAAAATCTACCTGCTGCTCTGTGGTTGAATGATGGGCAGTCTCTCCCTGTGCATTTTATAGCCTCTGAAAACCCCCTTGAGGGTCAATGGTGACTTGAATCATGCAATTTCAAAGCTTTTTAATTTAAACACTTTTCATCCTCACATTAGTGTGGTTAGCCTTTTTTAAATGGTGAAGAAAAAAATTATTCCTTAGGGCATCTGTCTGATTCTTAGTCCAGTGATCTTCATTTACCTTATACTTCTTTATAACATTTCAAAAATAATTGAGAAAATAAAATAATAAAGGGAAATTATTATTATCTTATTGGATGTTACTGATTCATTTCAGGTTGAAGAATGTCCCGGATTCCACTGGGTAAAGTCCTCCTGAGGAACGTCATTCGACACACAGATGCCCACAACAAGGTGAGAGTTTCACCCCTCAGTCCTTCCTCTGACTCAGGGCATACCAATGTGTCAGACAGTATTTTGGGATAGTTGGGAGATACAAATATAATTAAAGTAGGTAAGTTACAATCTGATAAATACTATGATAAAACTCAAACTCATTGCTTTTGAGTCAGAATCAATGTGTTTCTGAGATTATAAATTGCAATGGAGGCTAGTGTTCATCTTTATCCTGAGGAGCAGTTGGTGGATTCAAACCTCCAGAGAAGTTTCACTGTGTAACTCCTTGTAGACTGTGCCACTCTAGAGTTCGAGTACTATAAAGGAGATGTACAGAATGCTGTAGAACACTTAGGAAGAAGTTGTGAAGTCTGCCAGAGTTACCCAGAAAAGGTTTTAGAGGAGATAGTATCTAAGCTGCTGGTATTTGAACTTCATCTTGACTGGGTACAAAGATAGCATATATAAAAGAGCATCCTGGTATGGATTTTTCTACAAATGTTTTTATGAGCTGTATGTATGTTCACATGCACAATAAGCACATTGAGGGGGCTTGAGGATATATTGACAGCTGTGTAGATAGCCCATGTTCCCAGCATGCTAAGGGGCACTGGCTCTTAACTGATTTGAATGAGGAGCCAATATGGGCACCACTTTCAAGTGATGCCTGATCTCATCAATCTAGCAGGAGAGAAGAGATAACTTGTTGGATAGTATAGTATCACCAGGACATCGCTGAAAAAGAATATAAAAATTGCCGAAAATTACTTCTAGCAAAGGGCTGTCTGCAAAGCTTCGGTTTTAACCTTTAGAAGAGAGTCAGCTCTGGAAAACATCCTAACTTCTTTGATTGGATATGCATATAATGTGTTAGAAGATGATAGGAGATTAAGGAAAACCCAGTTGCTTAAACAGAAACAAGTGTCTTAATCAGATTCTCTGAGTAAAATAGTTTAATTGTTCATATCAAAAGCTGTAAACTTTTTATTATTTTTTGTGTATGTACCGTCAAATCGGATCTGATTAGTACAGGAGGTGATTGCCCCTCCTTTTCCAGGAGAGCATCTGGTGGATTTGAACCGCGTACCTCTGGGATTGCAGTGCAGTTTCTTGCCACGAGGCCACCAGAGCTCCCTAAAAGCTGTAAACTCTTTAAAAAATGAAATTGTATGATGCTTAAAAAAAAAAAAGATAGTAAGTACATAGAGAACAAAGCTATGGAAACTTTTTAGATATAACCAAACACCTTATGGGACTGAACGCCCAAGCCTGAAAACTAAAGACTCTTTTCCTGGGAGAAATAAAGGTCAATTGGTGTAATGAAGAATGTACATACAGCATTCTACATCTTAGATTGGTGACTGATGTCTAGAATATTGGAAACTTAATGAGGAACCATAAAAAATGTAGCTTTTGGTTTCTTCCCACTCTAAGTAAGTGAGAATAAAATAAACCAAAGTCTTTAGGGGAAGCAGTTAATCTAGAGAACTAGTGGTGCCCTAGATATACCATTGAGTACCTGATCAAGGACCTAATTGAAATGTAAGAATGGGCAGAAAATGTAGAACAAAAGTCAGATTCCTAAAAAGACCAGAATTACTGGCTTATTAGAGACTAGAGAAACTCCCAAGACTATGGCCTTAAGTTACTCTTTCAAATAGGGAACTGAAGCCACTTCTCAACCAAATAATAGACTGCTTTATGCAATAATAACATCTATGAGAAAGTACTTTTAGAACAACCAACTGTATGACACCAAAGGGCCAACACTTACCTTAACAACAATGAGAAGGCAGGAAAAGTGGACTGTTGGAGCTGCAGAGCCCACGGTATAAGTGAGGAGAGTGTTGACATTTCAGGGATCACAACCAGTGCCACCGGACAATTTGTGGATGAGTTATTGAATGGAAAAGTAGTTTGCTATGTAAACGTTCACCTAGAAAACAGTGTGTGTGTGTGTGTGTATTTTTTTTTTTAAAGATCCTAAATAGAGGGAACGTCATATAATAAAATGGCCACAGGAAAGAACATAAAGCATATGGAGCATAGCAGGAAATTCTGTGCATCTGGAAAATAGGGAAGTGTGTGGGTAATGGTACAAGATGAGTTGAGTTATATATTAGAGATTTCTTCTTAAGGATTGGTAGATTGGACTATGTCTAAAATGGAGAGAATGGATCATTAAGGCACAGACAGGGTCCTGAGTATCTCTCTGAAAGGGCCAGAGGGAATGAGACTAACATAGCCCAGAGCACCCCAGAGCAGAAAGCAGACAAAGAGTCTGTAGCCCATCCCCATGATGCCTGTAGAGCCCCACCAACAGCAAGGATTCTTTTATTCGTTGTTGACTCAAAGACAGTTACAGTACCAACAAGGGAGTTTATTAGGGATGGAAATTGGAGAATGGGGGAGGCAAAGAATATCACAATATCACCCAAAATAACTCCAGGTTTTAGCCCAAGAGTTCCAAGGCACAGTTCCTCAGTCCACGCTCTGGTTTCAATTCAGCAAGCTGCTTTTCCTTCCATCATCAAAGGCAAGAGCAGCAGACTCCCTTTAACTGTAGCCAGCACAAATGCAAGAAGTCTCAGGTCACACCTTGCTACAGTTTTTCTATAGCAGTGCCAATCTCTTGACCACCAGGGTCTTACCTCCATAAGTGTTGCTCACCTCAAGTCTTGCTGCTCAGGGTGGGAAGCACTCCTTCATTTATCCTCGTTCCACAGCTAATGCAGGTAAGGTAGCTGGAGACCAGCGGCTGGTGGCTAATAAAAACCAACTTTTAGTCTAACACCACGTACTTTTTCATGTACGGCATAAAAAAGAGACATCATATATTTGAATCAGTAGTTGGAAAACATGGACTTGGTGACAGAAATAAAGCTGGAGATAGAATGATTGACTTTTGCACAATGACTTATTCATTGCAAATACGTCTTTTAAGAGACATAAACGTAGATTATACACATGGATTTCACCTGATGGTATGCATAGGAATCAGATCGATTACATCTGTGGAAAAAACCGCTGGAGAAGCTCA
>NW_006399843.1:2585305-2608182 GCF_000299155.1 Elephantulus edwardii
GCACGGTTTAGGGCTGTTGTACGTAGGGTTGCTATGAGTTGCAAACGACTCAACGGCACGTAACAATAACAACAACATATTTAAAGTAAGGCTTTCAAACAGTCATATTTTAGAAGGGTGATTTATTAGCTGGATAGGTAGTACCCCTGTGGGGAGATCAGTTGGGAGGCAGCTGCAGTAATCCAAATGAAGGTGTTGAGAGTTCAAGTGAAAGTAATCCAAAAAGGGAAGGGGTAGAGGGTATCAGGGGTCACAGTGTTTTGACGGAGAGAGAGGGTGAAGGAATTAGGAAAGACCCAGTGGGGATCTGAAAAGTTGGTGTAAAAAGGGGCATAGATCAATGGTGATTAATTTTGTAAGACAGTGTATGGGAAGGATTATAAGGAAAATAGTATGAACAAAAAAAATCCGAATTTTTTTTTTTAAAAAGAATAATAACAGTAGTGATGAAGAAGAGGAATTAAGATATAGAACCTAAAGACCTTGATGACTTTTATTGGTTTAAAATTGAGGAGGGAGTGCATCAGGCGTGTAATCTCTTCTAGGCCTACTCAATCTGTATGTAGAGCAAATTATCAGAGAAACTGGGCTCTGTAAAGAGGAATGTGGTATCAGAATTAGAGCGACTTCATGCAGATCATACAACGTTGCTTGCTGACTGTGGGGAGGACTTAAAGCACTTGCTACAGAAGATCAAGAAATGTATGTAGCCTTCAGTGTGGATGGGATCTCAATGTCAAGAAAACAAAGATTCTTACCCGTGGACCTATAGGCAGCATCATGATGGATGGAAAGGAGATTGAAACTGTCAACAGCTTCATCTTGCTTGGATCCACAGTAAAGACCCTTGGTACCAGCAGTCAGGAAATAAGGAGACACATTGCACTAGGAAAATCTGCAGTTAAGGACCTTTCCAAATTACTGAGGAATAATGATTTCAGTTTGAGAACTAAGGTGCATCTAGGTCAAGCCATAGTCTTTCTCATCACTTGTTTTTCATCTGAGAGCAGGACAGTGAATAAGAATGACAGAAAAAGAATTGACACCTTTGAGCTGTAGGGTTGCAGAAGAGAACATTGAACATCTCATGGATGCTCAAGAGAATGAACAGATAAGTCTTGGAGAGGGTACAGCTGGAGTGCTCTTTGGAGGCAAGAATGATGAGGCTTTGCCTCACATGCTTTTGGCATATTGCCAGGAGGTGCTATTCCTGGGAGAGGGACATGATGCTGGGAAGGTTGGCAAAGGACAGGAATACCCTCTTCTAGGTGGATTGACATAGACTGGGGCTCTGGGTCTAATGGGTCAGGAAGTGTGAGTGCAGGATAGAACAGGGTTCATATCTTTTGCTCATAGAGTTTCTGTCAGTCATACTCGACTCAACAGAACCAACAACAACATAAACTATAACCAGTTTGTGTTGACTGGGTGGATGATGATAGCATTATCTAAAGTGGACACTAAGAAAAGGGACAGATGCCATGGGAAAGGTGATGAGTTGGTCGGGTTTACTGAGGTGCTTTTAGGGTAGCCAAACAATTAGAAAATCATAGTTGGAGGAAAGGAGAAAAGTTGAGACTCAGCATAGTGCTTTGGGAGTTATTGATTTGATAGCTGTTCAGTGGGACACAGGCCTGGCAATCTACTAAATTTTCCAGGCTATAGAGATAACTATGGAGAGGTCTCTGACAGCAGACTTTCCCAACTCAATTTGTCTTTTAATTTCCTGGCTGCTGGTGTCAAGAGTGTTGATTGTGGACCCAAGCAAACTAAAGCTGTTAACAATCTCAAATCTCTTCTATCTATATCGAGGCTGCCGTTCGGCCCAGTGGTGAGAATCTTTGTTTTCTTGATATTGAGCTTCAATTCATGTTCAAGGCTGCAGTCCTTGACCTTCTGCAGCAAGCACTTCAGGTCCTCCTCAGTTTGTGCAAGCAGGATTGTGTCAGCTGCATAACACAATTGTTAATGAGTCTTCTTCCAATCCTGATGCCACATTTCTCCTCATAGAGCCCAGCCTCCCGGATAATCTGTTCTGCATGTAGATTGAAAAGGTGTGGAGATAGGACACACCCCTGGTGTATACCCTTCCCAATTTTGAACCATGCAGTGTTTCCTTGCTCTATTCTGACGACTGCCTACTGGTCCAAATATAGATTTTGCATACGCATGATCGAGTGTTCTGGGATTCCCATTCTTCTGTATTTTTTATTCAGCCAAGTTTTTATTGTAGAACAACTATATTAAGAAATCAATGATCAGAAAATACACCTGTATGAAAGAAATTTATAACCCACAAAACTCTTTTTCAGGCTGCAAGGTGAAATAGTTCCACAGTTTACAGGTAAAACTGAGGCAACAAAAATGCATGCTTTTTTTTTTAATAGTAGATAATGTATGCAGAAAATATAACACTTTGCTTGTAGACAGTGTGCATTTCTTAGCAAGACATAAGGAAAACAAGATTCCAAAAGATCCATTGAGAGGAATGGGGATTCTTGCACAATCATATCTAGCAGTAAGTAAACAGATTCTCTATTTCTTGTAGTTTTATCTGTCTCCTGGCCAATTTTCAAAAGACTGAAAGATGCAAGCACTAGAAATTCTTTAAGACAGTCTTCAATGCTCCTTTTGTCAATTTTAAACAAAGCTGCTGCAGTCTGGTTGATGGCTTTGGCCAAGCAATGTATGCTTTTGCAGTGTCCCATTCTTCTCAAGAGTCAGCCACAGTTTATTGTGGTCCACACATTCAAATGTCTTTGCATAGTCGATAAAGCACAGATAAACATTCCTCTGGTACTCCCTGCTTTCAGCCATGATCCATCTAGCATTAGCTACAATATCCCTAGTACCAATGGGAAAGTGCTGTCAGAGACCCCTCCAGGGTACTGAAGATTAATGATGTCAGTCTAGAGACTACGGTGCACCTGATACTGGCCATGGTCTTTGCAATCACTTGCTATGCATCAGAGAACTCGACAATGACTAGGGGCAATAGAAAGAGAATAGATGCCTTTGAGCTGTGGTGTTGGAGGAGACTATATACCATGGACTGCTAAGAGAACAAACCTAGAGAGGGTGACACCAGGCTGCTCCTCGGAGGCAAGGATTATGAAGCTACATCTGACATACTTTGGACATGTTGCAAAGAGAGACCAGTCCTTGGAGAAGGACATCATGCTTGGGAGGGTGGAGGGACAGCGCAGGAGAGGAGGACCCTCTATGAGGTGGATTGATTCAGTGACTGGTAATGGGGGTAACTGTGTTGCAGACAGTAAGATTGGCACAGAATAGAGCAGGGTTTAGGGCTGTTGTACATACGGTCACTATGAGTCACAGGCACTGTGATGGCTCATAACAACAGCAATAACATAGACATAACAGCCTAGAAAACCTTGTGAGGCTACACTACCCTATAGAAGCAGCATAGGATTGTTATGAGTTGAAATCACTGGACAGCACTTACCAACAACAGATTAGAGGTCATGAGAACCAATAAAATCATCTAAGGCCAAGGATCCATGTTTGGTTTTCTTCAGTGAGCTCTGAGGCTCTTGGTTTGATCATAAATGCTATTACTGTCATATCACCAGATTTTTTGATTGTGGTATAACTCATGAGAACAGCCCCTGAGATTATGTTAACCACTCCTAGTTGTATGGTGCACTTAGAATTGAAAGTGGTAGCTAAGAAAGATTTACTACAGATTTTACAAAATTATCTAAAAGGTCTTAGAACTGAAAGATATTTTTGTCTTTGGTCAGTTGTTTGCTTTTCAAAAAATTCTCTAGCAATCATAAAAGTTTATTTTGCTGTACTTTTTTTTTTTTAAGACTGGTCAAGTGAAGCAGTGGTAGTGGAGAAGGAACAAAGAAATCTGTAACTGGCTATGATCAATTAGTTGTGGCCTCCATTGCACTGGGACCAGCCGATTTTGCTATACTTTTGACAAGAAGTATGATGTGAAAAGAAATTTAGGCTGGAATTTAAAGGCTTGTCATTACTAGTTTTCTTTAATTTTGTCAAATCATTTATTACCACCTTTTTTTTCCTTTTTAATAAATTGTAATAATGGTACCTGCTTTAGTTCTCTCATAATTTGCTTAAGGTTAAATTGAGATGATTAACATTGTAAAGCTTCTTAGAAATACATGGGATTATCATTTCCTAATTATGGTCCAGTTAAAAAATTGGGAAGGTGATAGGCAGTATATTCAGGGATTCAAAAATTCTGTTGCTTTTACCAGTATTTACTGGTCTGATTGCTTAACTCTACACAGTAAGATCTTCATCTGTGGACAGAACTCTAGTTCTTTATACAGAGAACCACAATTGATTTTTAAGTGTCTGGTTATAATCTATATCTGCTAGTCATTTATTGGTGCCAACATATTTTTGACAATTTTGAAAAAATTCTCAGGTGTCACCTCCAGTGGTCTGTGCTTACCTTGGGATGTCCTTTGAGGGCCATCCCGAATGATAAACTAGAAACACAGGTGACAATGGTGACATGCAAAGGCCAGTGACCATCTGACTTTTGGACACTTCCTCTCATTTGTACTTGATGTCTCAGTCTGACCAGAAAGTTTTGGGGCAGTTGTTGGGTGACATGCAATCTTGGGTGAGCCATGCAAGGGACCAAAGATGAGGGAGATGAGAAGAGGACCAAGAGCCAGCAAATGTGGGATCACTTCACTGAGTGGAAGGCAAACAATACATTACCAGCCCCAATTCCCAGATTCTGTGGTGGCAAGGAATGAGTTTCAGGGACACGGTGGGCACTGTGATTTCACATGACCTGTCTTTAGAACCTAACCGTGTCAATAAATGAGAAGTGGTGTAGTTGTAATCAAATAATTAATGAAGATTTTATTTATATTATGATATAAAGTGTTAGTACCATTTTCATATCCTCTTATCCAACTTCTTATTTTCTTTTTAAATCTAGATTCAGGAAGAATCAGATATGTGGAAAATAAGAGAACTAGAAAAACAGATGGAAGATGCTTACCGGGGAACCAAAAGGAAAATGTTGCCTGGTAATTCAAGGTAGAGTTGAAGCTTTAAGAAGTAAAATGATTCTTTCTTTTTCAGAATTGTCAACTGTTGTTTAAAAACAGTTGATATACTAAGGTGAATGATATACATCCAGAATTCAGTTCTGTGAGTCCTTAAGCTTTTTCTTTTTAAACTTGATCTAGTCCAACCATAAAGGTAATGGCTATGATAACCCTTTTCTTTATACTTAAAATGCAGTGGCAGATTTAAAATTCTAACTTGAACAGATGTAAATGTTGAGGGCTGTCTTGACTCATGGCTTTTTTCTGTCTCTCCGTGTGTGTATGTGAACATAAAAATGCTGTAACATTTGCTTGCTACTTTAATAATTTTTTAAAATTTGTTCTTTTAATTTTTGTTCTTAATTTTAATGAAAATTTACAGAGATTTTGGATTCCCAGTACTTTAATGAGTGCATCATTGAGTGACATTAAGTGCACAATGTTATGTAAAACCATCACTTCTACTGTCCTCCAGATTTTTTTTCCAATCATCCCAACTCCATATTATTACACAAGAACTCCCATTACCTCCTTCTCCCAGACCTCGTATTCTCTGTTCCACTCTGTGAAATTGCCTATTCTGAACCCCACATGTAAATTGTTAGGTGCTTTTGAGTCACTTCTGACTCATGCCCCTGTGTAAAACAGAACAAGATTCTGTCCGCTCCTATACCTCACAGTCTCTCGTGTTCTCCCATCCATTCTTTCAGTCACTGTCAATCCATTTTCTTGAGGGTCTTTCTTTAACACTCTGCTTTTACAAGCTTGGTGTGTCCTTCTCCAGAGACTGGTCCCTCATGATAACATTCCCAGAGTATGTGAGGTGAAATGAAGTTTGAATGCACCAGTGTCCTCTCCAGAGAAAGTTGTGATTTACAGCCTCTGAAAACCCAGTAGAGCTATGAGTCAATGCCAACTCGATGGCAGTGAGTTTTGAGAGTGGTGCAGTGGTTAAAGAACCCATCTCCTACAGTAGCTTGACTCCACTGGCCACTCTTTGGGACAGAGATGTGGGAAACCTCAGAGGAAGTCCTGTCCTTAAAGGGTTGCTGGGTCAGAATCAACCTGATGGCAGTGTTTTGACTTACTTGGTTTGATGAGATTTGGTTCAAATACACCACATTTATCTGTTACTCTGTGAATGTAGAGTTGGGTTATATGTGTCTTGTTTACTGTGAATAGTGCTCCAGTGAACACTGGTCTACGTGTGTCTGTTTGAATTCCTGCTTGCAGTCTTTTAGGTCTCTCCTAAGAGTAGAATTGCTGGGTGATGGAGTAATTCTGCTTGTAATATTTTTAATAACTTCTGCCTAATGACTTCTAAGATTTTTTGCTGTTACCATGTGGCCTATCCTCCCTGAGATGGATTGATACTGTGGTTTCCCACAGTGTGCTCAAGCACAGCAGCAGGTGGGAGGATGGTCCTGCACTGTGTGTGTTTCATTCTGTACCTTTGGCTGCTATGTGTTGGAACCAAGACAACACAACCTTGTGGTGACTGTCTAGCTGACTCCTTCTAGGCTTTTCTGTACCTCACCTGTGTCTTTGCTGCTTCACATAGCCTTTTACATTACCTTCTTAGTTTTAATATGAGTTTAAAAGATTGTGCTCACTTGGTTGTAGTTTACTTTTTGAGGTACAGGAATATCTGGAGAGTTGGGAACATTTTCGTGGGGATGATAGGCCTGAATGTAGAAGCTGTGAATGTGAAAAGTGAGTAAATCTTAGTAATCCTGATTTCTAAAGCATCTTGGCAAGTCAGTAGTTAATAAGGCAGTATTTTTGGAAAGTGTGTCTACTCATGGTATATGTGAACTTTGGGATGTGATTGGTTGTGTGTGAATTGTTTTAGACAAGTATTTAGGGTGTCCATGGTAAAAAGGTGGTTGCCAACAGAAAAATCTTTCAGAGTTTGTTTTCACTCTGAAAGTTTTAATTGTTAGATGTAGTATAGATGATTTATACTAGGTTGTTCAATTCCAAGTGGCATTTCTGGGAACAAAATAATTTCTATTTTAAGACAGAGCCAGTTTACGGATTATGCTTTAGGGGTTTTCAGATGTCGTAAATCACACAGAAGATTGTCTTTTTCCCTGAGAAGTAGCTGGCAGATTCAAACTGTGTTGAGTTTGGGTTAGCAGTGTAATTCCTTACCCACTAGGCCACCAGAGCTGTAAACTATAAAGTTTAGAACATAATCTCTAGGCCATCAGAGCTCTACTAAGGTAGACTCTAACCTTCAAAATATAATCTACTGTAATGGCAGACACTCTGGTTTCTCATCTTTCCAGAAGCTAGAACAGTGTACATAGTGATCTCTTTAAGAATTTCTGATAGCCAATTTGATGATTTGCTGCCTAGTTACTGGACATTGTGTAAAGAGGCTAGACCAAAGACTATCCATTTTTTTTCCTAGCCCAAGATAACCATGGTTTATGCCTTAGTCCCACTGTGACCACATACTACAATGAATTGATAGTTTCTAGGGAAAGTAGACTATTTCAGAATATTTTCTTTCTTTGTGTGCCCTTCTGCTTGAGAATCAGGTATAGCATATCACAATCCAGACGTGATTTCCCTGTATTTTACTGTCTGTTCTTTTTTTTAGGACTCAGTAATGTCCAATCCAAGCAAGTGTTCCAGTTGTTTCATTAGACAGGTTTGCGGATGTAGAGAGTGGAACAGATGATGTCTTAAAACAGTACACATTCAGGTTGTTTTGTTTTTCTTTTAGCAAGTTCCATGAACTTTGTCCATGAGTTACAGTGTTCCGTGGAGTAACTTCACAGATAGTCTTAAATCTAAAAGTACTTTTCTGCTTTCTCTTACAGTCGGATGCGTAGTGATGGTTTTGATGAAGAAAGTCAGAGGGACTACTGGAGGCCAAGGCATGACATTTCTGGCACACTGGAAGATGATTTTCTTAAAGCTAAATCGTGGAACAAGAAATTATATGATTATGAAGCAAACATGCCAGACAGGTTTGTGATGAAATTTCGATGACATTTAAAGATACTTGCCTAAAGATAGATACTTTATTTTATTATTTTGTGTGTGTGTACCATCAAATCAGATCTGACTGGTACAGGAGGAGGACATTGCCCCTCCTTCTTCAGCAGAGCATCTGGTGGACTCGAACTGCGCACCTCTGAGATTGCAGTGCAGCTTCTTGCCACTAGGTCACCAGAGCTCCCTAAGATAGATACTTTTTTTTTTTTTAATTTAGGTTGTTTATTTTTCATTTCAATGAACATCTACAGAGATTTTGGGATTCCATTCATTCATTGTTGCACCCTTCTCCCCGCACAAACCCCTCCCCCCCCCATTTGCTCCTCTCCTTGAAAAGCAAAAGAAAAACTCCCTCATTGGTACACAATCCCCCCGCACCTCCCCAAACCCCATCCCCTAGCCCCAAATATAATCCACTCTACAACCCTCATTGCATACTCCTACGATAAAAATAATGCCCTAAAATATAATACTTTTAGACTGTTCTCTCCCCCATAGATTTCAATGCCGTAAACATATTTCATCCAGTTTTTCTCAGTCTTACCCCCACCCCAATGCCAGCCTCATTCTACAACAGTGGCACCATATAAGATAGATACTTTTTAAAACTGTCCTCACAAGACTTGTATACAAATGTATTCAAAACCGCTTTATTCATAGTTGTCAAATAGTAGAAGCAGTCCAAATACATACCAATTGATGATTAGCTAAACAAAATGTGCTATATTTATACAGTGAAATAGAATTTGCTAATACAAAGCAGTCCAAATACATACCAGTTGATGAATAGCTAAACAAAATGTTATATTCATACAATGAAATAGAATTTGCTAATAAAAAACAAAGTACTAATACATCACAAGTGATAAAAGCTAGACTCAGAAGACTATAGCTTTATGTATGTGAGATGTCTGTCCACCAAAAAATACCCTCTGTTGGCAAGTTAGTTCCAGTTCACAGCAATCCTGTTAATGTGGAATGTCCAGAATAGGCCAATCCACAGGTAGAAAGTCAGTTAGTTGTTGCCAGGAAGGGAGAAATGGAGGGTGATTTCTTATGGATATGGGGTTTCTCTCTGAGATGCTAAACTTGCTTTGATACTTGTAGTGGTGATGGTTACTCAACTCTGTGAATATACTAAAATCTACTGAATTTGAAAGAAGATGAATTTACTAGGTGTGAATTATATCTCAGTAAATCGATTTTTTAAATGTAGCCCCAGTTTAGTAGAACTTCAGAAAGATTATTAGGTACACTGGAGTAGGTTCTGACTCAAGTGAAGCAAAGTACAATGATGACTAGGTTCTTTGCTAGCCTTATAACTGTTGCTATGTTTCAGCTACTACTTCAGTCTCACTTGAGTGTAGTAGGTCGTCTTTTTTCACTGACTAGGAGGTGTGTTTTTGTTAGAGTGCTTCATAGCTAAAGAAGAGTTAACAGTCCTTTAGTGTTTCTTACAAGACACTTGAGGATGTCAGAGATTGAACTCAGGGCCTCATGCATGTAAAGGATGCATTCTACCACTGAGCCATGATAGTTGAAAAAGAGGTTGAGATTGTTAACAACTTCAGCTTGCTTGGGTCCCCAGTTAATACTCTTGGCACAGGCAGTCAGGAAATCAAAAGATGAATTTCCACTAGGAAAATCCAGTGTCAGGGACCTCTCCAGAGTGATAAAGTGCAATGATGTCAGTCTAGAGACTGAGGTGTACTTAATCCAGGCCATGGTCTTCCCAATTACTGCTATGCATCTGAGAGCTCAGTAATGACAGAAGAATTGATGCCATTGAGTGTGGTGTTGGGGAAGAGTATTGAACATACCATGGACTGCCAAGAGAACAAACAGGTCTGACCTGGAGAGGGTGAAACCAAGCTGCTGCTTGGAGGCAAGAATTTTGAGGCACCATCTGACATACTTTGAGCATGTTGTCAGGAGGTACTTGGAGAAGGACATCATACTTGGAAAGGTAGAGAAAGAGCCAGGAGATGAAATGGATTGACACAGTGACTGGAGTAAAGAGAGTAGGTATTTCAGAAACAGACTGGCTTAGGATAGAGCAGAGTTGAGCTATTGTGCATAGGGTTGCTATGAGTCAACTCTGACACCTAACAGTGGAGAAGTTCTGTTTTACAAGTGGACAAAAAACTGCTTTAGCCTAAAAGGACAGTATGCAGTGCAGAGAATGTAGCCATCGAGACCACTGTCCTACGAAATAGGGTTGACTTTGTTGTCTCTGGTTCCTTTTCCTTTGTGTATGCATATACATTTAAGACTAGTATTTTCATTATTATTCATTTTAATGAAAATTTACAGAGATTTTGGATTTTCCATTCATTGTTGCACTTTTCTCCTTGTCCACCCCTCCCCTTCAATTCATTCTTTTCTTTGAAAAGTAAAATTATTTCATTGTTTTACAGTCCCTCCCCCCAGGTCCACCCCATTATGCAGCCTTCGTTGGACTCCTGTTATGACAATAATACCTAATCACATATCCCTTTTAAAGTTTTCTCCCTCCGTTTCAGTGCAGTATATATACATTATTTATCCCATCTTTCTCAGTCTCCCCCTAACCCCGATCTCAGTCTTGTTTTACAACAGTGGCACTATGTAGTATTTGTCCTTTTGTGACTGAGCTGTTTCACTCAGCATAATGTCCTCCAGGCTCACCCATTTTGAATAATACTGCATGAGTTCCTTGTTTTCCTATGCAGCATAGTATTCCATTGTGTGAATATACCACAGCTTCTCTATCCATTCGTTTGTTGGTGGGCACTTAGGTTGTTTCCAACTCCTTGCAGTTGTGAACAAAGCTGCAATAAACATGGGTGTGCATGTATCTGCTTGGGTGGCAGTTATGGTCTCTTTGGGGTATATTCCCAGTAGTAGAATTGCTGGGTCGAATGCTATCTCTATTTGCAACTTTTTGAGAAAGCGCCATGCAGCCTTCCACAGTGGTTGCACCATTTTACACTCCCACCAACAGTGAATAAGGATTCCAGTTTCTCCACAACCTCCAGCATTTGTTGCTTGCTGTTCTGTTAAATTTTGCTATTCTGACTGGGGTGAGATGGTATCTCATAGTTGTTTTTTAAGTCTAATTTTTAGAATGTATATGTTGCTTTACCAATGCTGTGTAATATGTTTACATTACAGATGGGGTCACAGTGGTTATAAAGAATTATATCCTGAAGAATTTGAGACAGACAGGTAAGGGACAGAGGATTGGGGCAGGAGGGGGGTTGTGTGTATGAGAAATTATGTATGTGTGCTGTAAAGTTTGAGTTCCTAACATCCACAAAGAATATCATTTGTTGAAAATGAGTCAATGTATTTTTGCCTTTCCCTGATGTTTAGAGGGAATTCTCGTGACTTAGTGTTAAGGAGTTGTGCTGCTGTCTCAGAGGAAGGCTGCTTAAGTCTACCACCTGCTCCATGGGTGATAGATGGGTAATCTCACATGGGATTTATTGCTTCTGAAAACCTACTTGAAGTGTCAGGTATGAGTTTCAAATCATTGACTCTAATTGACTAATATTTATTAACTCAGTATGGCAGATTATTTTCATTTTAAAGACAAAACAAAAACAGTTAATAAAATAGGTAAAATCTGTTGTTCTTGTTGTATACCATCAAGTTGGAACTGATTCATAGCTGACTTTCCAGTGGGTTTTCAAAAGGCAGTAAAAAGCATGGGAGGAGACTACCCATATTTTTCTTACAGAGCATGTTAGATTTAAACTGCCTGCCTTTGGACTGGCAGCACAACTTCTTAACTACTTAGTTGCCAGATCTGAACGACTCTATTTAAAGCGCAAATTTAAAATTAAAATGTTACTTCTTATCCAGAATGTAAGATAGTAAGATGTAAAAAAACCACATTTTTCCTTTCTATAGTAAAAGTTTCTTTTTTACTTTATTAGTAGTGATCAACAAGATGTTGTCAATGGGAAAAAAGCATCTCCCCAGGAAAAATCAACCACCCATGAATCCCGCAAACACAAGAAGTCAAAGAAGTCTCACAAAAAAAAGCAGAAAAAAAAGTCACACAAAAAGAAGAAAAGCAAAAAGGAAGCTGCAGATGAAACAGCAGGTTCCTCAAGTGAGATCTCAGACGAAGCGGAGGCTTCCAGCACCAGGAAAAGGAAGCAGCCACAGAAGCGCAAGAAAAAGTCCAGGAAAAAGTCTCTCAAAAAGCCTGCTTTGTTTCTAGAGTCAGAAAGTGACACTTCACAGTCAGATGACTCAGCATCCAGCAGTTCTGAGGACAGTCAAGAAAGAGATACAAAGAAAACCAAAAGGAAAAAGAAAGAGAAGAAAGTTCCTATCCCTGTAGCTAACAGTGAAGTCCAGGAAAGGACAAACAAACGCACAAATTGGAAAGTGGCTACAGATGAGAGGTCTGCCGAGAGTTCAGAGGACGACTGAGTGATCTGTTCTTCAGTGTCCCGTGTGACTCTACTAATACAGCCCTAACCCCTTGGACTTTTGCCAGTGACTTGTTCAGCACAGGGGCCCAAGGTCAGAGCTGTCCAGTGCCATCTGTGTGTATTTAGCCTGTTAAACCTGATCCCTTTTTATTAATGGGGAATCTGGTATTTTGTTACGAAGGTTTCTTGAAAAGATTATTTTTTTGCAATTAATCATGTTTAGTTTAGCATACATATAGCAAATTAAAGGACCCAGAAAAGTGGAACGTGCATTGGCCTGGGCACACCTGTTGGAATGTTGGCATTTAGGGAAAGCAAAGGCTGGAATCAAGAAGTGGATTGAACAGTGCCCAAAAGAATGGTGTGGCAAGAGAACAGTGTCCTGTGCTCTTGTTGCCCATTATTAGTAGGAAACCAAAACTTTAAGTTTCTAGCCGTGGTGCTTTGATCCTTTTATATTTTGTCCCCACAGGTGTGGACCAGTTTACTAAATGAGGAAATGGGCAGATGAACAAACCTTTTCCTTCCTGACATCTGTAGATAGTTATTAATAAAAGGCCCTGGGTTTGTTTTGGTTTTTTTTTCTCAGTAAAAATTTCCCTGCTGGACAGGATCTATTAAACTATACTTAAACGTACCCTAAATATTCTGGGTAAATTAAGTGGAGTTTTCTGGTTCCACTGCTTGCTATTATCTGAATGGATTTATGCTTGCAAATTATTTCTGAAGTTCTTAGATAACTCTTAACCAAATGGGGACAAACTAGGAATTAGTAATATTGTTTAATGGTGCTCTGAACAGGATTTCAGGGTTGCAGGTGCAATTTAAAAGGCTGTTTTCTGTGTTCATTTCTCAATCTGCTAACAAACTTCAGATTTTCCTTGAAATGAAGTGGAATCAGTGCTAAAATCAAACAGGATTCTCAGGGACATATCCACCACTTCAGTCTGCCTTTTTACCAAAACTCTAGGCAGAAGCTACATTTCTAAATATTGTATGATCTTTAATATGTCAATTCCTTAGGACCCAAAATATGATCATAGAAGACAGGCAGAACACAAGTGAATTTTTTTTTTATGATGAGAGAAAAGTTAACCTCCTCGGTCTCCTCTTCCCCAAGTTATTTCCTCCATAGTAGCATAACAGCATACAACACCAGCAACAGATCAGAACTATGTCAGCATTCCATGGGGTGGTAATATCTTCCAGTTCTCATTACTAAATTTTTCTTCTTTACACATTTCTAATAGAGTGCTTAGTCTTGCAATAACAGTTGGCCGGAGGCTCCCTATCTCTTAAATTATGAGTAGGTGCTACCCTAAGGGATATTTATTTGCAATATTACAACCGTAGTACCTGTCCGTTTAATATGGTATATATTTGTATCTTTGGTATTAGTGGGGGCTTAAGGGAACACATAAGTCTAATTACTACCTCTTAATGTAAACCAACTGTTAAGTTCTTGGAGTAGGTGAAATCTTTGTTGAGTTTTACCATTATTTCTATGCTGTAAAAAGTACTGTTCTGACTGTAAGCACAGTGGGGAAGGTGGTCTAGGGGAACAAGGCATCTCTAGAACGTGGCTCCATTTGGGTCTTCCCTTCTAATACTAGGAGGCCTGTCTCTTTCCCAACTAATATGGCATCTTGTGTATTCTTTTCTGGGGCCATGTTTACCTTTTCTGGGTCATGTGTGAGCAATAAAACTCTTCTTCATGTATTTTAACATCAAACTCATCTTTGCCTTAGCTAAAGTTTTGTTAGTTTTTCAAGCCTCTTAAATAAGGCTTTTCAGAATTTGAAGTCCTATTCCCATTTGCCCCATGGAACAGTTATTTCTAGTTTTTCTACCAGTTAGAGATACCTATATTAATCCAGTCTTAAAATGGGATTACAAAGAGACTTGGACAATTCACATTTATTGACTGATGTTATACAATCTGGAATTTCTGAATTTCAAATAAATTTAACCCTTTTTGCACACTTGATCTATTACTTTTTAGCACCAAGAGGCTTGCTAACAGCCTGATGTTAACACAGCAATGGGATGACATCCATATTCCATTAGCACTTTAATAACAAGTCCTTTGCAGCTTCTGTCATGGTCCACCAAATGGCCTATTGCCCTCCTTTCTGTACAAGCTGGGCAAACCGACTGGTGATGGCAAGGGTGGTATCAATGAAGCGGTTCACACAGCTAGAGAGACAGTTTTCAGTGCGAGAGTCTAGGCGATTCCCCGGCTTTTCCACACACTTATCCCAACATAGTTCCATGAAATGATGCACCTAATAAGAGGAAAGAAAAGCAGTAACCATTGGATCTGTAGAAATAGGACAAAATTGTGTCCCCCCACCATTGTCCCAATTTTCTGAAACTTACAAAATCATTCTTTCAGTCAAGCTGAGCCCTCTCTCCTGACTTCTCATATTTTCACTAAGATAGTCCAGATCCTCACCCCTAGATGGCAACAAAATCCTTTTTCCTTCCTCCTCAACTACTTCCCATCAGATCACTCCTATGTTTGCTTTAATATGTTGTTGTTAGGTGCCACTGAGTTGGAATCAACTCAGAGTTGGCCCTTCAGTGGTTTTGAGAAGCAGGAAATAACAGGAGCCTTCTCGCAGAGCAGCAGGTGGATTCAAACTGCTGCCTATGGGAATGCAGTGCAGCTTCTTACCTACCACTAGGCCACCAGAGTTTAAGACTAGACTATCCAAAGTCTCTAAATTCCTACCTCCTTGAAGACCATTGATAACTGCCTTGTCTGACCTGTTATTTAGTACTCAATAATTTAAAATAAATGAGTTGTTCTGTGACTACATATTATGTAGCTTTCTAATAGATAATGTTAAGTTCTTAATTGGATTAAGTGACTTCCCATAGGATCAACTCTTTCCCTCCCCCTACTGATTCTGATTGGATGGTAAATGTTAACATCTGCAAGCACTGATGTACACTGAATACCCCATCTCTTACTCAGGACCCATCAACTTGGAGACAACAAACAACTCACATTGACCTAGAGCAGACCTTCCACTGGATTTTCAAAGGTGGTAAATTTCAAGAGAATGCCCTTCTTTCTCTTGAGGTGGATTCAAACTGGTTAACTCTGGAATAGCTGGCCCTCCAATAGTTTTTAGAAGCAGGATAGAGCAACTCTTAGACCATCAGAGCTCCCTACCCCTAGGACAGTAGCCTTCCTGGTTCTGCTCAGCAGAAAAACATGCACACAGGCCCATAAAAGGTGTGCATCAGAATGGTACCTACCTATGCCTGTATTTCTAATTAGGGTTCTCACTGCTCATCCCGGAGGCCTTACTACATCGCTACCAACCACAGGGAGCCCTTAACTACAACTGGGATTCCCTTCCAGCGGTTCAGTCATGTTATTTGCGACAACACTAAAATACGACTTTTTTTATCACAGTATTACTACTTCCCCACCCCCAGAAAGAATAATTTTTATTTGTAACTATGCAGAGCAGATTATCAGAGAGGCTGGGCTCTATGAGGAGAATTGTGGCATCAGGATTGGTGGAAGGTCTAGTAACAATCTCCGTTATGCAGATGACACAACCCTGCTTGCTGAAACTGAGGAGGACCTCATGCACTTGCTCCGAAGGGTCAAGGACTGCAGCCTCCAATATGGACTAAGGCTCAATGTCAAGAAGACAAAGATTCTCACCACTGGAACAATTGGCAGCATCAGGATGGATGACGAAGAGATTGAGAGTGTTCACAGCTTCAGTTTGCTCGGCTCCACAGTCAACACTCTTGGCACCAGCAGTCAGGAAATCAAAAAGCGTATTACGATAGGAAAGTCTGCTGTTAGGGACCTCTCTAAGGTACTCAGGAGCAACAGTGTCTCTCTGGAGACTAAGGTGTGCCTGATACAGGCCATGGTATTTGCAATCGCTTGTTATGCATCAGAGAGTTGGACAATGACTAGGGAGGACAGAAGGAGAGTGGATGCTTTTGAGCTGTGGTGCTGGAGAAGGGTACTGAATGTACCCTGGACTGCCAGGAAAACAAACAGATTCATCTTGGAGAGGATTAAACCAAGCTACTCCTTGGAGGCAAGGATTCTGGGGCTTCGTCTGACATATTTTGGACATGTTGCCAGGAGGGACAGGTCCTTGGAGAGGGACATCATGCTTGGGAGGGTTGAGGGACAACGCAGGAGGGGAAGACCCTCTATGAGATGGATTGATTCGGTGACTGGGGTAATCGGGATGGGTGTGTCAGAGGCGGTGCGGTTGGTGCAGGATAGAGCAGGGTTTAGGGCTGTTGTGCATAGGGTCGCTATGAGTCGGAAACGACTCGACGGCACATAACAACAACTATTAAAAGTCTGAACTTTTTATATAAATATCAACTTATGCCAAGTATGTGCCAGAATAGATAAGCACTGGCTTCCTTGTGTTTCCTAAACTGTAGGGAATAATTTCACATTCTTCCCCATCAAAAATTCCGCTGCTTAGCATGATTGGTATGTGTCCCCACATCACCTTCCCACATGATCCCTATGAGCGGTGGGTTACAGCACTGGGTCCTCATTACTGAGGTCTCTCCGGCCCCCTGAAGGGTATGCCTTTCTGGTGGTTCGAAGCCACCGGCTGCTCCTACAGGGAGAACGATGGGCAATCTTCTTCCGTGTGATTGGAGCCTCGAGCAAACTCAATGCAGGGTCAGTTATGAATGAGTCAGTCCCAACTCCCCAGCACTGAGTGAGCGACACGTTATCAACGAGAAGAAGCTACCAAGCAAGCAACCAACAAATGGCTGGTTAACCGTACAAGAGGTGCCTCCTACGTCCAGGACTACCCGTGTGCAACTAATTTAAGGGCAAGTGCGTGTAGGAGGCTGATAGAAAACTAGAATGCAGAGCTTTCCACACCTGGCCGCCATGCTAGCCCCCCGTCCCTCTGAGTCGCGCAAAGCTCTCCTCTGCTTTACAGTCTTCACTCCACGCTGGGCTGGCTCCACGGGCACCGAAGCACCTCTCGGACCCCGCCAGGGAAAGGCATGGCCGTAATTTTTGAAGAGAAAGAGGCGCAGCAGAGTCGTTGGCTTCACTGAGGAACCCCGCGGGCGCCCGGAATCTGCGTTACACCTTCCTTCCCCTTCCCACTCCAGGGCCGCGGCCTTCCAGGTACCTGTGCCGTGAACTGTGCCTTCTGCTGTTCCGCCGCCACAAGGCGCTGCAACTCCGCTTCATCCGCTTCCCCCAGATCCGCCATCGCTGCCAAGCCTCGCCGCCTCCTGTCAAACGCGCAAGTGCGCCGGCGCGAGCTACCCCAGCCGACTTCCGGTTCGCTCAGCACCTGCCGCTGCCTCGTTATGAGGAGGGCGTTGCTACATGAATGCTTCCGGGTTGTTGAGTGACCTTGAGCCCAAAGGACAGTCATGGCTGCGCTCTGGAGGCTGAGTGTCTGCGGTACCCAAGGAGCCCGAGGTGAGGCATCCTGGCAGCCCGAGGCGCTGGGCGCAGCCTCCAGCGGGAAAGCGATAGGGCGATGGGGCCGCGGAAACTTTGACAGAATCTTGTCTCTTCGCCAGCCATTTACACTAGCCGCTGTCGCCCGAGGGCCTAGGTGTTCACCCGAGCTTGTTATTTCACTTCTAGATTATTAACATGTTGGCCAAATAACCTGAAAAAGAGCTGCTTTTGGAAGTCATAGTCCTGCTACAGATGAGTCCTACTCACCCTCCTGTGACCTTAGAACCCCCAATCAGGAAGATTCATTGTCTGCATCCCAGTGCCTGAGTTTACTCTTTCCCGCTATGTTTGTGAGTGTCTGGGGATAAGAGCTTGATAAAGATTTACTTGGGCATTTGTCATAAGGAGACAAATATAAATAAAGCATGCTTTCTGCCCTGAAGCTTTATTTTATGTAAACATAACTGATTAGGTAATATTTAACATCAAAACTATTATACACAAAAATCCAGAAAAAGAGTAGTGATTTAGTTCTGTGTTTTGGGATGCAAGACGTCTCACCGTAGATTTGGCTACTAGCTGAAAGGTCCTATAGGCACCTTGAAAGAAAGTCTTGTACATGTACAGGTCACAGTCATAGACAGCAGTGGACCACAGTTTTACTCATTGGAGGCAAGGATGAGGAGGCTTTGCCTCACATATATCGGGCATATTGCTAGGATGGGCTTGGCTTTTCCCTGGAGAAGGACATGATGCTTGGAAGGGTGGAGGGTCAACAAAGGAGAGAAAGACCCCCAACCAGGTAAATTGACAGGGTGACTGCCACAATGGGCTCTGGTGTGTCAGGAAATGTGAGGATGGTGCAGGAAAGGATGGGGTTCAGATCCACTGTTCATAGGGTTGCTATGAGTCTTACTGGACTCGATGACACCTGACAACAACATTGTATACTGGGTATATACTAATATATTCTTTGTTGTGTGCTGCCTTTCCTTTCACATAGTTACCTGTTTATTAAACTTTACTAGATAACAAGTATTTTTTGTTTATTGTTTGGGAAGGGCTACCCTCTTTTGGTTCCTGATGCAGGTATACCTGAGCTGAGTGATAAGGAGAAGAAAATAAAGGCATTATGGTTAGAGTTACTGTGTTCAGCAAAAGTTATAACCACCTCTTATAAAACCATATCAATCCATAGTAACCCTACATTGTCACTATAAAGAAGACCCTGGAGGAGATGGATTGATACAGTAACGGGCAGTAGAGGTAGGTGTGTGGAAGTCAGTGAGACTGGCTCAGGACAGGGCAGGCTTCAGAGCCTCTATGAGTCCAAGCAAACTGACAGTACAAACAACACTGGCTGATTTTTAGGGAGCTCTGGTGGCCTAGTGGCAAGAAGCTTTGTCCCAAAGGCATGTGGCTTGAATCCACCAGCTGCTCTGTGGAAGAAGGATGGGCATTCTCCTCCCATGTGATTAACTGCCTCTAAAAACCAGAGGGTCACCTGTGGGTCAGTTGAGGGTACACAACAACAACAACGTGGCTGATTTTTCTGTAATAAGTTGACATGCCTTTTTTTGAAAGAAAGAAGGGCTGTTCCTTGGAGAGGGACATGATGCTTGGAAAGGTCAGTGAAGGAGAGGAAGACCCTTGACCAGGTGGATTGAGACCATGACTGTGGCAGTGGGATCTAATGTGTCAGGAA
Organism: Elephantulus edwardii; assembly: GCF_000299155.1. Taxonomy (NCBI): domain Eukaryota; kingdom Metazoa; phylum Chordata; class Mammalia; order Macroscelidea; family Macroscelididae; genus Elephantulus; species Elephantulus edwardii. Next base: position 2,604,947 of record NW_006399843.1, read on the forward strand.
GTGTGAGCATGGCAACAGGATAGGACAGGGTTGAGATCTGTTGTTGGGAGGGTCACTATGGGTCATACTCCAAGGCACCTAACAACAACAACAACTGGGTGGGTCTAAACTCCCAACTGGTTGATAGTCCCTGAACTCCTTAACTATTTATACCACCTAAGAACTCTTCACACCCCTGTTTATCGAGGCTTTGTTCATAATAGCAAGGAGTTGGAAACAACCTAAGTGCCCATCAACAAAGGAATGGATAGAGAAGCTGTGGTATATACACACAATGGAATACTACGCTGCATTGAAAAACAAGGAACTCATGCAATATTATTAAAAATGGGTGACCCTGGAGGACATTCTGCTGAGTGAAGTATCTCAGTCACAAAAGGACAAATACTGCATGGTGCCACTGTTGTAAAACAGGACTGATATTGGGGTTGGGGGGAGACTGAGAAAGATGGGTTCAATAATGTATATTGCATTGAAACAGATAAGGGAGAAAACTGTCTAAAAGGGATATGTGATTAGGTATTTTTGTCATGAAAGGAGTCCAGAGCGAAGGCTGCATAGTGGAGTGGACCTGGGGGGAGGGATTGTAAAACAAAGAATTTTTCTTTTACTTTTCCAAGAGGGTAGTGTACTGGGGGGGAAGGTTGGGAGGGGAGAAAAGTGCAACAATGAATGAATGGAAATCCAAAGTCTCTGTAAATTTTCATTGAAATTAAGAAATAACAAAAAAAGAACTCAATGATGGTATAGATAGAAAGTATAGAAATAGCATGGACGGTTCAAATCCACCAGATGCTCTGCTGGAGAAGGAGGGACAATCTCCTCCAGTACCAGTCAGATCTGATTTGACAGTACACACATGAAAATAATTTTAAAAAATAAAAGCATGGGATGAGAAAATCAAAACAGATTGTAGAGTCTTAATGGTAGGTAAATCTGGAAAGATGAGTTAGAATCATATCTGAAAATTTGCGGGCTGTTTCACTTTAGCATTTAATTTTTTATATGCATGAAAACTTATCAATCATATTCATATTTCATCCATTCATTTATACACATTTTGTTTCATAACCATTGTTATTGTATGCTGTCAAGTAGAAACCAACCAATAGCTGTCCCTCCAGTGGATTTTTCAGAGGCAATAAATCACATAGAGGAGATTGCCTATGCTTCTGCGGAGCAGCTGGTAGGTTCCAGTTGCTTGCCTTTGGGATTGCAGTGCAGTTTCCTACCACTAGGCCACTAGAGCACATAAACATTATGGTTGATTAATGTAATTAATGAATTACAATGTCTGATTATATAATATGTTATTGTTGTTATGTGTGTTGTTGAGTCACTTGTGACTCATAGCAACTATGTACAAGAGCCCTAAACCCTGCTCTATCCTGTGCCAACCTGTCTCTGACACACCTATTCCCACTACCCCAGTCACTAAATCGGTCTTTCTCTTTGAGGGTTTTCCTCTACTCCACTGTCCCTCCACTCTTCCGAACATGATGCCCCTCTTCAAGGACTGGTCCCTCCTTGCAACATGCCCAAAGTATGTCAGACGAAGCTTCAGAATCCTTGACTCCAAGGAGTAGCTCGGCTTCACCCTCTCCAGGACAAACCTGTTTGTTCTCCTAGCAGTCCATGGTATATTCAACACTCTTCTCTAACACCACAGCTTAAAGGCTGTGAAGTGATATTCTCTTTCTATCCCTAGTCACTATCCAGCTCTCCGATGCATAGAACACAATTACGAAGACTGTAGCCTGTATCAGGTGCACCTTAGTCTCCAGCATAAAGTCGTTGCTTTTCAGTACTCTTGAGAGGTCCCTGACACCTGACTTTCCCAATGCAATATATTATAATATTACATATTATATTGTTATTCACTTCACCTAAGCTTCTGCTTTATTAAATTTTACTCCCTGCTCCTTCATTCTCTTCCATGGAAAATTTATAGGCCTTGACAAGGACTGTGTGCTTTATTTGTTTTGTTATTTGTAAGTTTTAACATAGAGTTGCAGTTTAAATTAATTATGTTATTAACAATATGGTAGATTGTGGCGGTGGGAGTCAAGACAGACTTAAGATTGAAGTCAGAGACAAGGCATTGTTGTTACAGTCCAGGCAAGGATGGTGAAGCCTTGGACTTGAAAAGTAGAAAAAGAGGAAAAGTTAGTCTTAGGAAGTGTTAAAGTGATCTGTTAATAGGACTTGGTGATTGTTTGCTTTTAGGAGAAAAGTTATAAATTTAATGACAACTGTTACTGTTGTTATGTATCATCAAACTGAAACAATGCATAGCTGACCCTCCAGCAAGTTTTCAGAGGCAGTAAATCATGTGGGAGGAGATTGTCCATATTTTTCCCACAGAGCAACTAGTGGATTCGAATCGCCTTTGAGTTGGCAGCATAGCACCTTACCATTAGTAAATAAAGAAGTAAACATACAAATGGCAAACAAGTCTTGGATGAAAAAACAAAAGGATGATTTCCATTTTAGGCATAGTGAGTTGAGAAGCATGTTGGATTTCTCAGGGGAGAGACTCAGCAAGCAGCTAAACTTCTGAAACTCTACAGAACTATCAGAGCTAGAAATAAAGATTTAGATGCCAGACATGGCCTAAGGCAGGCATAGGCAGGATGGAGAGCAATGGGGAGAGCTAGGAATCAATAGTAAATGCAGAAAGAATCTGATATAGTCAGAGATGCAGAAAGAGAAGTAGAAGGGTGTTCTGTCCTCAGGAAGAAGGGATCATAGTCAATAAGATGAGGATAGGAAGTACATATCAAATAGGACCACATGAAAATCCTTAGTGAATTACCAAAGCTGGAACAAGTTCCTAGAGAGTTGAGGAATGATTGGGAAGTGAGAAAGTGTGGCTGAAGAGAGAGGGAAGTGAGCAAGTTGGGAGAAAATTAATGGACATTAATTAGGCAAGAATTGAGTGTGGAGCATGGCTAGTTGGGAGGAAGAGGGGTTGGAGACACAGGGAGTAATGTGAAGTTAACTTTTACTGAATGCTTATAATATTCACATGTGAACAAGATTCTATTGAAGATTATCCAAAAATGACTGGAATAGTACATCAGCAGAGAACTGCCTGAAGTCCAGGCTGGGTTTAGAAGGGGTCATGGTACTAGAGATATTGTAGGTGATGTTAGATGGATCTTAGCTGAAAGCAGAGAATACCAGAAGAATGTCTATCTGTGTTTCATTGACTATGCAAAGGCATTTGACTGTGT
>NW_006399843.1:2608656-2636666 GCF_000299155.1 Elephantulus edwardii
GGGGTTTGTGCGGGGAGAAGGGTGCAACAATGAATGAATGGAATCCCAAAATCTCTGTAGATGTTCATTGAAATGAAAAATAACCTAAATTTAAAAAAAAAAATCTGTGTTAGAAAAAAATCTGTTAAGCAGATGACACACCCTGCTTGCTGAAACTGAGGAGACCTGAAATGCTTTCTGCAGAGCATCAAGGACTGCAGCCTTCAATGTGGATTGAGGCTTAATATCAAGAAGACAAAGATTTTCACCACTGGACCAATTGGCAGCATCAGGATGGATGGTGACGGGATTGAGATTGTTAACAACTTTAGTCGGCTTGGCTCCACAGTCAACACTCTTGGCAACAGCAGCCAGGAAATTAAAAGACTTATTGCCATGGGAAAGTCTGCTGTTAGGGACCTCTCCAAAGTACTGAAGAGCAATGGTGTCTCTCTGGAGACTAAGGTGCATCTGATACAAGCCATGGTCTTTGCAGTCACTTGTTATGCATCAGAGTTGGACAATGACTAGGGAGGATAGAAGGAGAATTGACACCTTTGAGTTGTGGAGCTGGTGAAGAGTATTGAATGTACCATGAACTGCCAAGAAAACAGACAGATTCATCCGGGAGCAGGTTAAACCAGGCTGTTCCTTGGAGGCAAGGATTCTGGGGCTTCATCTGACATACTTTGGACATGTTGTAAGGAGGGACTGGTCCTAGGAGAGGGACATCATGCTTGGGAGGGTGTAGGGATGGCACAGGAGGGGAAGACCCTCTGAGGTGGATTGATTCAGTGACGGGTAATCTGAATGAATTTGTTGGAGACAGTGAGATTGGCATAGGACAGAGCAGAGTTTAGGGCTATTGTACATAGGGTCGCTGTGAGTTGCAAGTGACTTGACAGCACATAGCAACAACAACAGCAACATAACATTCTGGGGTGGGGTGGTGCAGTGGTAGAACCTCAGCTTCTGATTGAGATCTGGGTTCGACTCTGAGCCAGCATACCCTGTGTATAGCCTACACTCGTCTGTCGGTGATTTGTGTGTTGCTGTGACACTGAACAAGTTTCAGTGGAGCTTCTAAAGTAGATTAGGAAGAAAGACTGGATATCTACTTTGGTAGATCACCCAATAAAAAACTCTACGGATTATAACAGTCCAGTTTATAATTTAGAAGGGTGGCACAAGAAGAGGCATTGTTTTGTTCCATTGTACATAGGACCTCCATGAGCCAGCAGTTAACTCATGGATGGCTAACAGCAACTATATAACACTTTGGAAGATTACTGGGTAACTTATGTACATTATTTTCAATACAGTACTATAAAATAATGTTTGCATTTTTTCAGATGAGCAATTTAAGGCTTAGCCTATTATTGGGAGAACAGATAAATGAATGGCAAATGAAAAGAAGAAAGGAACTACCATAGGTCTGTCTTGGAGAGGATGAAACCAAGTTTCTCCGTGGAGGCGAGGATTTTGAAGCTCAGTTTCATATAGTATGGCTACGTGGCCAGGAGGGACCTGTCCTTGGAGAAGGACATCATGCTTGGAAAGATGGAGGGACAGCACTGGAGTGGAAGACCCCAAATAAGATGGGTTGATAAAGTAACTGGGGCAGTGGGGGTAGGTGTTTCAGAGTCATTGAGATTGGCTCAGAACAGGGCAGGCTTTAGAGCTGCTGTCCAAAGGGTTGCTATTAGTCACAGGTGACTCAATACATAACAACAACAACCTACATAAGTGATGTATTGTTGGTTTTGGTTTTTCCCCATCTTTAAGTGTATTCTTAACTTAAGTCAACAACCTAGTGAAAGAGATATCATTGTACAGATGAGTTGTTTTTCCTTATTTGGAGCTAAGCAATTGGCCTGTGGTACTTGACCCTGGTAGAAGAGGTGTTAATGAATCTTTCTGATTTTTCTCTCCGCAGCTGTTTTCCTCCGGACCCCAGTCAGACCTGCCCCTGTCTCAGCGTTTCTCCAGGACCGGTCATGTCCAGGAATGCAGCACATTCACTTGTCCCCGAGCCACCATTGTATGTGCTTTTCCCTACCAGACTAGGCACTTTTAGAAGTCTTGTCTTGTGGAATGAGTCACATATTCTACAAGTACTTGACTGATGACTTTTCCTTTAGGTTTATTTTAGTTGCTATTTAAATAATTTGGCCTTTTCTATAACAATACTGTTTTGGATAGCATTAAAATATGTCTTAGAACTGTAGGTAAATCTGTAAGTGAATACTTTAATTGACTATTTACATTTTAAAATTTTGAAGTAGTTAGTACTTTACAGAGATACAGATTTTGATGTATAGCTGTATCTAAGTTATAAGAGATTAAACAAATATAGATGGGTGACTTTTAATCCACGGCCCTCAGGTCTGTTTTTCATTGTTTTTGGACAAATATTCTAGGTCATATAGCCCTGGTGTTTCCACTTGCCGTACAGAGGTAACTTGTGGTTGCTGTGAAGCTAAACACTGTGACACTGATGTATCAAATGCATTAATGATCACCCATGGTGGACAGTGTTTGGTGGAGCTCCCCAATTATAACAAGCTTGGAAGCAGGAGTGGCATCCACTTCCCATAAATAGCTTGCCTCCAGAAACCCTATGAACTTGGAGAAAGGATGAAAGTCATGCAAGTATTGAGGACTTTCGTTCATAAGGTCGCTTTGAGTCGCCTACGACTCGACCACACTTAACAACAAACAAAAACAAAAGTATGTTTTCTGCTTTAAGAGTCTTTTTTGTCTTTGAAAATCTTTTACCTTTGCTTAATTCAGTTAGATTTAGCAGAATGTTTTTAATGGATCATGGTTCAGGGATGTGTAGCATTATATATCCCCAGAAGTTCTGTCATTAAAACATGTGTGCATGTGTTTGTTTATTTTTCTGGGAAGAAACTCCATTCCTTTTATTAGGTTCCCAATGGGGTCTGTAACCAAAAACAGTCTTTCAAATACTTAAAGACTATATGGTTTTTCACTTATTTGAAAGAAGGTTTCAGTGTCCATAACTGTTTAGAGCTGCTTATAAGCAACAAGCTATAAAGAATATTAAATATTGCCTCAGAAGTTTGCTTCTCCCTGAGTTGATAGGCTTAATTTTGTTTTGAAATTAATAGCTAACAATCATTATTTCAAAAGATAAAAAGTTATAACTAGACAAGAAGTTGTTGATGTTGTTATGTGCCTTTGATTGGGACTCTTTTCTTTTTTTTTTAAATTTTTATTGTATTATTTTACGTGTACCGTCAAATCAGATCTGACTGGTACAGGAGGAGATTGCCCCCTCCTTCTCCAGCAGAGCATCTGGTGGATTTGAACCACGTACCTCTGGGATTGCTGATTGGGACTCTTAGTGACCCTATTTATAATAGCTCCGAATCCTGCTCTATCCTATGCCAACTTTATTGTCTCTGACACACCTACCCTCATTACCCCAATCACTGAATCAATCCATCTCATATGGGGTCTTCCTCTCTTGTGTTGTCCCTCCACCATCCCAAGCATGATGTCTTTCTCCAAGGACTGGTCCCTCCTTGCAACATGCCCAAAGTATGTCGGTAAAGCTTCAGAATCCTTACCTCCAAGTAGCAATCTGGTTTTCACACTCTTGGACGAACCTGTTTGTTCTCCTAACAGTCCATGGTATATTCAATACTTTTCTCCAGCACCGCACCTCAAAGGCATCAATTCTCCTTCTGTCATCTGTAGTCAGTATCCACCTTTCTGATGCACAGCAAGTAATCCCGAAGACTATGGCCCAGATCAGGCGCATCTTAGTCTCCATATTAACATCTTTGTTCTTCAGTAGTTGGGAGAGATCCCTAACAGTGGACTTTCCCAGTTCAATTTGTCTTTTGATTTCTTGGCTGCCAAGAGTATCAAGAATGTTGAATGTGGAGCCAAGTAAACTGAAGCTATTAACAATCTCAATCTCTTCACCACCTATCATGATGCTGACAATTGTCCCAGTGGTGAGAATCTTTGTTTTCTTGATGTTTAGCGTCAGTCCATATTGAAGGGTGCAGATCTTGAACTTCAAGTACAGTAAGCACTTCACGTCCTCCTCATTTTCAGCAAGCAGGGTTGTATCATCTGCATAAAGCAGATTGTTGGTGAGTCTACCTCCAACCCTGATGCCACATTCTTCCTCATAGAGCGCAGCCTCTATGATGATCTCTTCTGCATATAGATTAAAAAGGTATGGAGATAGGACACATCCCTGTTGTACACCCTTCCCAATTTTGAACCATGCAGTGTTTCCTTGCTCTATTCTGATGATTGCCTCCTGGTCCAGGTATAGGTTTTGCATAGGCACAGTCAGTTGTTCTGGGATTCCCATTCTTCGCAGAGTCAGCCACAGTTTGTTGTCATCTACACAGTGAAATGCCTTTGCACAGTCAATGAAACACAGATAGACATTCCTCTGGTATTGTCTGCTTTCAGCGAAGATCCATCTAACATTAGCTGTAATAGCCCTGGTACCACAGCCTCTTCTAACCCCAGTGGATAGTTCCATTTTCCTTGGATCTACAATCAGTACTCTGGGTAGTAGCAGTCAAAAAATTAAAAGATGTCTTGAATCTCGGAAACCTGGTGGCAAAGACCTCTCTAGAAAACTAAAGAACAAAGATGTTGGTGTAAAAACTAAGCTGTGCCCGATTCAAGCCAGGGTATTTTCAATACTTTTGAAAGTTGGACAGTGAATCAGGATAACGGAGGAAGAATCAATGCCTTTGAAGTGTGGTCTTGGTGAAGACTATTGAATATCCCCTGGACTACCAAAAGAACAAGTCTTTTCTTGGAGTAAGTACACCTAGCTTGCTCCTTAGTGACAGGGATGGTGAGACTCCATCTCACATACTTTGGATATGGAGTTAGGAGGGGCCAGACCCTGGGAAAAGACATTGTGCTGGGAAAGGTAGAGGGTCAGAGAAATGGAGGAAATACCTTGACTGACAGGATTGACACAGCGATTGTAACAAGGGGCTCAGGCATACCAGGGATTGTGAGGAAGCTGCAGGGTAAGACAAGATTAAGATCTGTTGTTCATAGGGTCACTGGGAGTCATTGAAAGGGCACATAGCAACAAAACCTTTCAGGCATGATTCACTTCTAGTTATAAGGTATCTATTTCAGGATTGGGTTTTTTTGGTTTGGTTTTTTTCTTTTATTAAAATAACGGTTTATTTACAAAGTTCGAATACATTGTTTTTCACACTAGATCTCATTTCGTTCACCACACCCCTCCCATCAAATTATACAACCCTATGATTAACCTGCCCCTCCCCCCATCCTCACCTCTCTGCTTCCACCATCCTCCATTCCCCACCTCAGATCCTCATACTCATTCTACAATAATGGTTTTATTATACAGTATTTGTCCTTATGGAGTTAGTTCACTAAGCACAATGCCAGGATTGGTTTTAACGCTGCCCAGATATCTCATTCTTTTCTCATAAGCAAAGTAGATCTGCTTCTAATTCAGAAATGTGGATGTTGAGATATCTTTGTGTTAAAAAGACTTCAAAGGAGTCTTATAACATCTCTTTTAATGATTTATTTTTATAGCCTAGCTTTTTCAGGCTTACAGTTAAATCTTAGATGCATATTGTGAGTTAATCTGTCAGTTAGGGTTGTTTTTGGCAAATGTTCTATATATTTTTCCTCTCATCTCTGATTTTCTCTAGCTGGTTCCAAGGCTGCCTCTCTCCACTGGACTGGTGAGAGAGTTGTCAGTGTTTTCCTCCTGGGTCTACTTCCAGCTGCTTATTTGAATCCTTGCTCTGCGATGGACTACTCGTTGGCTGCAGCCCTTACTATCCATAGTCACTGGCAAGTATAACAATCCTCTCAATTTTTTATTCTCTGCTCAGTTTGTTTTCTGTGAACATGTTACATATGAAGGAGAATTTTATTGAAATACTCAAAACTTGCAAAAAACTTTTAAAAGGTGAAGTACTTGTATTGTCAGATTTGTATATCCTTCTCCCTGTTCTCTTTTTCACTTGCATAGCTGATATATTGTGAATGAAGCATGTTATATCATACGGCTGTACCTCCTGGACATTTGCCTATCTCAATAGCATTTCCATTCTTCTATTTAAGTTCCAAGCTTTTTTATTATCCTTTACTCTAGCTGTTGTCTCCTGACCAGTCCCCTACTACTCTACTTGCCCCTACTGTTGTCACCATGGGTCTGTTCTTGGCACAGTAGTTCCAGTGCTCCTGTTAAAGTGTTAATGCTTTCTTTTCTCAGAACCCTTTTCTCCTCATCTTACTCATAAAACCGGAGTCCTTACAGTAGTCTGCAGACTTGATTCTCCATTTCTTCCTTCACTTTGAATTGCTTTCTCTCTCTTGTTCATCCTGTCTTTTCTCCTTTGATATTTTTCAGACACTTATTATTCCTCTTGTTTGTTGCTGTTGTTGGTAGGGGTCATCAGGCTGGCTCTGACTCACAGCAGCTCAGTGTATACTAGAACAAAACACCACACATCTTGCACTGTTCTCTGTCTCTGCTGTGTCCAAGTCCATTGTTGCAGTCATGTGTTTGTTCATCTCATTGATGGTCTTCCTCTCTTTTGCTGACTCTCTTCTTTTCCAAGCATGATGCCATTCTCCAGGGACGACCTCTCCTGATAATATGCTCAAAGTATGGGAGATGAATTCTTAGCCATCCTAACCTCTAATGAGCAGTCTGCAATAAGTCTAAAACATACTTATTCTTTTGGCAGGCCATGGTAAATTAATATTCTTCACCAACACTACCATTCAAAGCATCAATTCTTCTTTAGCTTTCCTTACTTGTCCAGCATTTGGATGCATATGAAACAATTGAAAATACCATGGCTTGGGACAGGTGCACCCTAGTTTTTAAAGTGACATCCTTACTCTTTAGAACTCTTTTGCAGCAAATATGTCTTGTGCAATGTATTGTTTATTTTTTGGCTGATGCTTGCATGGATGTTGATTATGAATCCAAGTCAAGTAAAATCCTTGATAAATTAAATTTTTTTCCTCCATTTATCATGATATTGCCATTTGGCCTAGTTGTGAAGATTTTTGTTTTCTTTATCTTTCTGTATACTCCATAATGAAAGCTTTGAGTTTTATTAATAAAAACTTTAGTTCTTCTTTTCTGCAAATAAGACTATGTATTCCGCATATTGATGACTATACTGATAAAAACAGGACAAGGTATTCAGAGAATGTGGAGAATTTGGAATACTGATACTAATGTAAATATTATCACCACTTTGGAAAACTGTTTGGCAGTTTCTCAAAAAGTTAATTACAGAGTTAGCATATTTTGTTGTTTTGTGCCATCTGGTCAGAACCAATTCACAGGTAACCTTCAGTGGGTTTTCAGAGTCTGTACATCGCACAGTTGAAGAGTGTTCATTTTCTCCCTCAAAGCAGCTGTTGGGTTTGAACCACATGCCTTGAGTTGAGAGTACAGCTCCTTATCTGTTAGGCCCTCAGAATGCCATGTTGTTGTGTTCCATTGAGTGGAAACAGAGCCATTGCTGACCTTCAGTGAATGTTCAGAGGCATGAGAGATCGCAGGAGAGGAAATTGCCCGGCTTTGTCCTGCAGAGCATGGTGGGTCTGGACCACATACCTTTGCACTGGCAGCACGATTCCTTATGACTAAGCTACCACAGTGCGCCTTGTGACCTAGCAATTCTTATATGTATGTTGTTATTGTTGTTGAGTACCTTCAAGTCAGAACTGACCCATACCTGACCCTCCAGTGGGTTTTCAGAGGCAGCAAAATTGCACTAGAGGAAGATTGCCCGTGTTTCTCCCAACAGAGCATCTAGTGGATTCAAACCGAGTGCCTTTGGGATTGCAGTGCAACTTCTTACCACTAGGCCACCAGAACTCCTTTCTTACATGTATATATTACTCAAAATTCCTTGCTATCGAGTTGGAACCAGCTCATATCTGGCCCTTTAGGGGTTTGGAGGGTGTAAATCACAGGGGAGGGGATGACATGTCTTTCTCCCATGGAGCCACTGGTGGATTTAAACTGACAGAAGCACTGCCTTTGGGTTAGCAGCACAGCTCCCTACTGGCAACATCCCAGAGCTCCCTAGAGTGGTAACCTAGCAATATGACCTAAGAGTTTTTATATGTATATCTAACTCATGCACACATACATATGTACAGCTGCATATATATATGAATTCCAAGAGAATTGGCTTCATTGGGAGTATGGAGGGACAACACAAGAGAAGAAGACCCTGGTGAGATGGATGACTCAGTGACTGGGGTAATGGGGGCAAGTGCGTCTAAGACAAGGAGGTTAGCTCAGGATAGGGCAGGGTGCAGAAGAGCTGTTGTACATAGGGTCTCTTTGAGTCGCAAATGACTCGACGGCATATAACAACAACAGTCTGCAAATTGACATTCATGGTCTTTAGCACTTTCAAGAAATCCTTGATAGTATATTTTCCAATGAAGCATGTCTTTTAATTTCTTGACTGCAAATACCATGAGTATTGATTATGAAGCTAAGTAAAATGAAATTGCTGACAACTTCAATTATGAGTCGCAAGTGACCCGATGGCACATAACAACACCACCACCACAATAATTTTTACATAAATACTCATAGCAGCAGTATTCCTACTAGTCTAAAAATAGACATAATGGATAAGCAAAATGTGGTTTATTTGTATGATGGTGTATTATTTGGTCATAAAAGGAGTAAAGTACTAATACATACTACACCATGGATGAACCTTGAAGACATCATGTTAAATGAAAGATACCAATTAGTAAAGGCCACACATTCTATCAGTCCATTGAATGAAATGCCTACATTGGACCAATTCATTGAGACAGAAAGTAGAATAGTGATTGCCAGAGACTTGAGGAGTTTAGGAAATGAGGAGTAACTAATGATATTGAGTGTTTGGGTGGTTAATGAAATGGTCTTCAATTATGTAATGGTCATGATTATATAATTGTCAATAATTACAGAACCACCTATTGAATGATAAACTAACATCATGATTATTTTTTTTGCTATATGTAAAAAAAAGCTGTTATTTTATAAAGTAGGTTAACTCCTTTTAAAAGCTGTCACTTTGTCATGTCTCTACTTTAAAACACATCATTAGTTTCCTATTTTACTGCCAGTAAAGCTCAGTTTCCTTATGACCTGAGGCCCTAAGTGATCTACCCGCCTTCCGCTCATCTCCACCTCACTCATGTACTCCAGCATTCTAACCCTTTCACTATTCCTCAAAGATGCTAAAGTCGTTGTTACCTCTTTTGGAATGCTTTTTAAATTTAGTCAACCTATCTAAATTATTTTCTTATTGTAAATAATTATTTACTTTTTCTTTCTCCTTTATTAGGATGTATGTTTTGTAAAGACATGGATGCTATCTTTTTTACTGTATTCCCAACATTTTAACAGTTTTGATACATAATAACTGCTCAATAAAGAAATATCTAAATTATTGAAAAAACTCCATAGTGTATTTGTTTCAGTTAAAAAAATATACTCTTTTAAGTGGACAACATGATTGAGAAATTAAATCTTTAAATGATCTTGAAAATTCTTTAGCGTAGCAAGATGTATTTATTATATTAAATATTTATTATATTGTATTTATTATATTTATTATATTCTTATATCTTGGTTTGTAATTCTTATTACCACTAGTTGCTTTAGTTTAGTAACACAAAAAAAACACAATTTCATCTCTGTAGAAATAGCTACGTTGATTCTCATGAGTTTTTTCTTGAATTAGAGAGTGATCATTGGAATGATAGCCAGGACTTTGTGCGTTGGATGTGAGTGATTACTTATTTTGTAGTTAAGTTATAGTCTTCTAACTTGTTAGATTTTCATCTGTGCTATGATTTTGTTATTTTTTAGGGGCCTCGGACAGGTTGTTACTGACTATGTCCACGGAGATGCATCCCAGAAAGCTGCCAAGGCGGGCCTCTTGGCACTCTCAGCTCTAACCTTCGCTGGCCTCTGTTATTTCAACTACCACGATGTAGGCATCTGCAGAGCTGTTGCCATGCTGTGGAAGCTCTGACTTTTTTCACTTAAGACCTACAAATGATTATATACTTCTTTGCCTCTGTTCTGTCATGCCATTCAACTGACAATAAGGACGAAGCCTAACAGATACGTCCAGTGGTAAGACAGCTCTCTCCTCCTAGTCACATAATTATTTTCAGAATTTAATCTTTGAGGAAAAAAGTTGGAAGGAATGATAGTCATTAAATAATGAGGCTGTATTTCTCATTTTAGTAACGTAATGGAGTTGTCTCCTCCTAATTGCTCTCAAGCATCGCAGTGTAACAAAAGCATCACAGTCTAATGAAACAGTATATATGAGCTTTTGCCTTTTAATTCATTAAGAGCCTAATGGGAATTCAGTTTATTACTACCTGCACATTGTGAGCAAACCTATTTTGGGAATGATGGACAATGGGAAAAATTATTAAGTCATAAATAAAAATTTTTTCAGAAAATTGAACTATGTTTTAGTTTCTGAAAACTGTCTCCTGTTTTCTGTTGATACCAACTGCTGGTGGTTACAAACCCAAGGGAAACATTAAAGTTAGAACATGCTGCCTTCTCACATTACCAGTTTCTAAATCTTAAGTAGATGGCGAGCTTAGAGAATTTGATCATATAGACAGGTTCTATTTAGAGAAGAGACCCTTTGTAGATATATTGAAATTTGACTTACCCTTCAAATGTCTTTAAATAATCTGCCTACAAATTGTAGACTATAGAGTAATAAAAAGAATTTTTTACTTTGGACCTTGTAATGTGAAAGTTTTGGAATGCTGAATAATAAATGTCTTCTCATCTTTGATGTATTAGCTGTCCCTAGTTTTAAGGTCTGGGTGACATATTGTGCCCTTGACTACTAACCAAAAGGTTGGCAGTTTGAAACTCACCTAGCGACACTGCTGAAGAAAGACCTTACAGTCCACATCAACCAAGCTTTCCAATGACTGGACACCGTGGAATCACTCCTGTCTAGCTTGTGGGATGACCACCAGTCAAAATCAGCTTGGCCCTGGGAGTGGTGTTGGTTTTAGTCTCTAGTTTTATTCATTAGAACTCAATGTCTATCGCATTCATAACATAAGACTAAATGTTTAGATTTTTTCCTGGGATTTAATAGTTGAGAGACACGAACTATTAGAATATAGAATATGTTGACGTGTGTTATAGGCAGAAATATACTGAATATAAATAGACTATTAAGAAGGGACCTCTGGTGCACATACAGTTGAGTGCTTGACTAGGAGCTGAAAGGCTGACAGTTCAAACACGCCCAAAGGTACCTCAAAGGACAGACCTGGCCATCTGCTTCTCACATCAGTCTTGAAAACCTGTAAAACAAGTCCTCTGTAACCATGGGACACTGCTGTGAGTCTCAGCTGAAATTGACAGCAGCTAATAACTGGTTGCCTAGTGACAAGAAGCATTGGAATCCCAAAGACACTAGTTCAAAACCACCAGCTGCTCCGTGGGAGAAGGATGAGCAATCTCCTGTGCAATTAACTGCCTCTGAAAATCCGCTGGTGAGTTAGCTGAGGGGTCGGTTCCAACTCTACGGTACACAACAATAAACTACAGCAAGAATGATGTCAGTTTAGAGATTAAGGTATGCCTCATCCAAGCTACAGTATTTTCAACTAGTGGCTTAGTGGTAAAGAGTTGTGTGACCAACCTGAAGGCTCATGATTTGAATCCACCACTGGCTTAACCTGAGAAAGATGGACAGTCTTCCTTCCATGCAATTTACTGTCTCTGAAAATGTATTTGGAGGGTCAGTTATGAGTTGGTTCCCACTCAACAATTCATAACAACAGTGACTGTGCATATGAAAGTTGAACAATAAATAGAGATAAAAGAAAAGGTACTTTTGAGTTGTAGTATTTGAGAAGAGTACTAAATTTCCTATGGACTGCAAAAAATCAAACAATTCTTGGACGTGCAACCAGAATGCTTCTTAGGGCAAAGGTAGTGAAATTTCATCTCACATACTTTGGACATGTTAACAGGATACGCCAGCCCTTGGAGAATAACATCATGCTGGACAATATAGAGCAAGAGAGGAAGACCCTAAACAAGACAGATTATTAGCCCAGTGACTGTAACAGTTGATTTGAGCATATCAGATATGAGGATGGTATGTTGTTTTTCTGTGCCATTGAGTTGCCTGCAACTCATAGCGACCCTGTGTAAAATAGTCCTAAACCCTGCTCTATCTTGTGTTGATTTCTCATGGAGGGTCTTCCTCTCTTAAGCTGTCCCTCCACCCTCCCAAGCATGACATCCCTCTCCAAGGACTGTTCCCTCCTTGCAACGTGTCCAAAGTATGTTAGACGAAGCTTCAGAATCCTTTCCTCCAAGGAGCAGCCTAATTTCACCCTCTCTAGGACAAATCTATTCGTTCTCAGCAGTCCATGGTACCACAACTCAAAGGCATCAATTCTATCATCCCTAGTCCAGTTCTCTGGTGTACAGCAAGTGATTGCAAAGACTATAGCCTGTATCAGGCACACCTTAGTGTCCAGACTGACACCATTGCTTTACAGTACTCTGGAGAGATCTCTGACAGCCGACTTTCTCAGTGCAATTAATATTTTGATTTCCTGACTGCTGGTACCAAGTGTTGAATGTGGAGCCAAGCAAACTAAAGCTGTTAACAATCTTCACCATCTGTCATGATGCTGCCAGTTGTCCCATTGGTGAGACTCTTTCTTTTTTAAAAAAATTTTATTATTATTTGTGTGTGTACCATCAAATCCTTGGAAGCAGGAGTGGCATCCACTTCCATAAATAGCTTGCCTCCGGAAACCCTATGAACTTGGAGAAAGGATGAAAGTCACACACACAAGTGTCGAGGTGTTTCGTTCATAAGGTCGCTATAAGTTGGCTATGACTTGACAGCACTTAACAACAACTATCGAATCAGATCTGATTGGTACAGGAGGAGATGGCTCCTCCTTCTCCAGCAGAGCATCTGGTGGATTCTAACGGTGTACCTCTGGGATTGCAGTGCAGCTTTTGCCACTAGACCACCAGAGCTCCCTAGAGAATCTTTATTTTCTTGATATTGAGCTTCAATCCATATTAAAAGGTGCAGTCCTTGACCTTCTGCAGCAAGTGCTTTAGGTCATCCTCACTTTCCGCAAGCAGGATTATGTCATCTGTATAACACAGGTTGTTGATGAATCTTCCTCCAACCCATAGGATGGTGTGTTGTTGTTATGTGTCATCAAGTCGCTTGCGATTCATAGCGACCCTGTGTACAACAGCCCTAAACTCTGCTCTGTCCTGTGCCAATCGCACTGTCTCTGACACTCCCATCCCGATTATCCCAGTCACTGAATCAATCCACCTCATAGAGGTCCTTCCCCTCCTGCACTGTCCCTCCACCCTCCCAAGCATGATGTCCTTCTCCAAGGACGGGTCTCTCCTCACAACATGTCCAAAGTATGTTAGACGGAGCCTCAGAATCCTTGCCTCCAAGGAGCCACCCAGTTTAATCCTGTTTAACAGGATGAATCTGTTTGTTTTCCTAGCAGTCCATGGTACCCTCAATACTCTTCTCCAGCACCACAGCTCAAAGGCATCAATTCTCCTTCTATCCTCCTTGGTCATTGTCCAACTTTCTGATGCATAACAAGTGATTGTGAAGACCATGGCCTGTATCAGACGCACCTTAGTCTCCAGAGAGACACCATTGCTCTTCAGTACTTTGGAGAGGTCCCTAACAGCAGACTGTCCCATGGCAATGCGCCTTTTAATTTCATGGCTACTGGTGCCAAGACTGTTGACTGTGGAGCCAAGCAAACTAAAGCTGTGTACAATCTCAATCTCTTCACCATCCATCCTGATGCTGCCAATTGGTCCAGTGGTGAGAATCTTTGTCTTCTTGACACTGAGCCTCAATCCATATTGTAGGCTGCAGTCCTTGTCCCTCTGCAGCAAGCGCTTCAGGTCTTCCTCAGTTTCAGCAAGCAGGGTTGTGTCATCTGCATAACGCAAATTGTTGATAGATCGTCCACCAATCCTAACACCACGCTTGTCCTCATAGAGCCCAGCCTCCCAGATAATCTGTTCTGCATACAGGTTGAAAAAAGTATGGAGCTAGGACACATCCCTGGCGTATGTCCTTCCCAAATAATAAATTTCTCATATAATAAATTTGCTAAATTTATTAGTAAAGTATTATTAATACTAAAGCTGCTTGTGGAGGGGAAAAACCATTTACAAACCGAACATCATCAAAGAATGTAGCTTTCAATATTGATTGCATTACCTATAACGCAAGCCAAACACAGATCAAATGCAAACCAAGACTTTCCGTATGTGACCTCCATCAATACAGAGAAAATGGACTCCTAGTAACAACAACATAGCCCCAAATACCTTCTTTGTCTTCTGCCTGCTCTTCACTCTTTACCTTTACTCACTTTCTATTGGGGTTACTTTTGTTCCTTTGCTCTGTTTCTGATTATTTTATTTCCTGTGCATCTAGATTATGGCCATAAAAAAAAAAATAGGAGACTGAACTTTGACAATGGCAGTGGAATGCGAGAGTCCACTTAAATGTAGAAGTTAACATTCAATAAATATCAAGCCTCACCTGTAATTGACATGTGTCTGTAGTTATCAGGTAGCTCTGCTATTGATAGCGATATTTTCCTGCCCTTAAGGGAATAATCTAACTAGGATAACAGATAAATTATTGCAATACAAGGTGATAAGTGCTGTGATTGGCAAGTGCGTAGTACAAAGTTTGTAACTAAAGGTGAGGTAAGAATTTGGTGGTAAGTTTCCTGGATGAGAAGATTCCTGACTTAGATTTTAACAGCTGGCCAAGGAAGCTGGGGTAAGGCAGCATTGATTTTTTTTTTTCCTGAGGGGAGCGGGGGTGGGGGGGAAGGAGGTCAGGCCAGAAAACATGAAGGCAGGGGGCTAACAGCTGGGAGAACTGCATCCCCTATGCTATGCCTCTCTGGGTTTTTATTGAGAATCATCAGGAAAGAAAACAAAGGAAAATCACAAGGGAGGAGTAAAAAAAAAAGGATCATGGGGAAATCTTTTGTAAATAAGGCCAAATTTTTCTCTATTGTTTACCTTACACATCTCAGGAAGGAGGGATTCAGTAAATACAAACTAAGAATTATGTAGAGACACTTAAGGAATGCCTTAGTCCCCTGGGGTGGATTGTGGCTTGTATTACCGCCCTCATATCCTGATACAGCATTTGGTTTATTATTAATATTAAATTTTATATTCGGCTTCCCAAATCTCCCCTCTTGTGTTTAAATCATAATTTTGTGGTCATCAAGATGAGCGTGATTTCTTTTTTTCAATATTCATTCTTGCTTGTTTTTTGTTCTCGTCACCCTTTATATATGATCAAACAAATATAACTGATTAAGCAAAAGAAGTTCACAAAAATACTTCCAAAATTCTCTGTATGATCAGGATTCAGGTTGGATATTTCTTGAGAGTCTCTTTTTATTGTCATATAGCCACAGTCTTTAAGGATCAGTGTCTATTGTTATATTGCCACAGTCCTTCTCGAAACCAGTTCTGATTGATCTCCTTTGTCAGCATGTCCTTTGCCATTCACTGTCACTCCTCCCTGAGACAGATTTCACCCTGATTCATTAGGAGAGAGGTCCCCGCATTCTCTTAGCTACTTCCTGCTAGAAAATGACATTGTAGCTCCCAGGGTAAAGATCTTCTCTCACTGCTCTAAAGGGCCCCTTTGGCAATAGGAAACATGTAGACTATTGTGGCGATTGATTTTTAAATTTAGATGCACTGTTATCGATTGTGCTTAGGGACACAGGTTCATATTCTTGGAGATGCATCATTTTAACTTCGAACTGTTGCAGCCCTGAGAGAATTCCCTTTCGGTTTCCTGGTGTCTGCAAGAGAGAGAGAGAAACTACCACTTCTTCAGGTCCCTGGTCCAGGAGCCAAAATGTTGTTGACCGAAGGAAAAGATGGAGGTGGGGGGTGGGACGGGACACGCAGGTATGGAGGTCAGGCCAGAAAATGTGAAGGCAGTGGGCTAACAGCTGGGAGAACTGCAGCCAGGCATCATTTTTTTTTCCGTTTTGGTTTTTTTATTTAATAAAAGAAAATGGTATTTACTTAGAAGCATCCAGAATGTCAATAATACAGCAACTTTTTTAAAAATTATTTTTTATTAATTTTAATGTAAGTTTCCAATCATTCATGTTGCCCTTTTCTCCCTCCCCACTCCCTCCTCCCCAATTCACTCTTTTTGAAAAGAAAAAGAAAAGCTCTTTTATTGTTATGCAGTCCCTCCCCCCAAATCCATTCCACTATGCAGCCTTCACTCTGGACTTCTGTAATGACAAGAATACCCATACATATGTCCCTTTTAAACAGTTCTCTCCCTCATCTGTTTCAATGCAATACACATCATTCATCCCCTCCTTTTCTGTCTTCCCTCAACCCTAATGTCAGTCCCATTTTACAACAGTGGTCCTATGCAATATTTGTCCTTTTGTGACTGAGATATTTCACTCAGCATAATGTCTTCCAGGGTCATCCATTTTGCAAAATATCTCATGAGTTCCTTGTTTTTCAATGCTGCATAGTATTCCATTGTGTGAATATACCAGAACTTCTCTATCCATTCCTTTGTTGATGGTTACTTGGGTTGTCACTAGCTCTTTGCTACTGTGAATAAAGCCGCAATAAACATGGGTGTGAATATATCTGCTTGGGTGGTGATGGTGGTTTCTTTAGGGTAAATTCCCAGTAGTGGAATTGCTGGATCAAATAGTATCTCTTTTCTTTTCTTTTTTAAAATGGTATTTCTATTTGCAACTTTCTGAGAAAGCACCATACAGATTTCTATAGTGGTTACACCATTTTACATTCCCACCAAGAGTGACTACGGGTTCCAGTTTCTCCACAACCTTAACAGCATTTGATGTTTGCTGTTCCAGGCACCATTTTTAAAAAACAAAAAGAACCCCAAGGTGACCAATATCAGTCCATCTGAGGTCACTAATGCCTAAGATGTCAATCATCATGCATCCCATTTAATTTTTGACAATTTCCAATTTTCCTAGAGTCATACTTAATATGTTCCATGTTCCAACTACTAATAGGTATTTGCAGCTGTTTCTACTCATTGTTTTTGTATCTTCCAATTTGAGAGGCTCTACTTCTAGTCATATTTCTAACAATCTTCCAGTAGAAACATATAAGAAATGTAGAAGAAATGCTGAAGTAAAAGATATAAACAAATTTGGCACAGAGATGCTTAGAAAGAAAAGCATGATAACAAAAGTACAAAGAAATGGAGTTAGAGAATCAAAAGGGAAGAACATGCTTGATATTTCTAAAGATGAAAGAATTGAAAAACTAATTCAAACCTTAAGTTACAAAACTGAAGGATTTAATGGACAAAATCTTGGATGATTCAGGAAGTATCAAAAGAAGATGGAATGAATATTTGGAGTCACTATACCAAAAAGTCTTGGTTTACATGGAACCATTCCAGAAAGTACCATATGATCAAGAATGAATGTTAATAAAGAAAATCAAGTGACATTTAAGACACTGGCAAAAATTAAAGCTCCAGGAATTAATGGAATATTAGCTACAAGTCTCTAGAAAAGGGAAGAACTTAAAGCACCACCAAAAGAATATTAGATAAGCAACAACAAAAATATAATTTAAGATGTATTTATTGCTTGGCAGGGGAGGTGAAGGAAATGAGAAAGATCTGGTGTGAAAAAAGGTATATAAACTTTGTAAATAAGCCAGTATAAAATAAAAATGAAAAAAAATTCAGGTGAGATATATATATAAAATTTGTTGTTGTTGTTAAGTGCCGTCGAGTCACAGGCGACTCATAGCTACCCTATGAAGGAGAGTCCTTGAAGCTTGGGTGACTTTCATCCTCTCTCCAAGTTCATAGGGTTTCTGGAGGCAAGCTATTATGGAAGTGGACGCCACTCCTCCTTCCACGCTTGTTCAATTGGGGAGCTCCACCCCACTCTCAGTCCACATTGGGTAGCCAACCATTAACGCATTTGACACATCCGTGTCACAGTATTCAGCCTCACAGCAACCACAAGTGACCACGGGATGGCGACTTGTACACCAGGGCATGCATATGTGTGTATGTATGTATGTATGTATGTATGTATGTATGTATGTATGTATGTATGTATGGTATGTATGTATGTATGTATGTATGTATGTATTGTTGAGCTTGAAAAAGAAATTCTATGAAGATAGGAAAAAAGTGAATGTACATTTAAGGAGGCAAGCAAACTACAAGGATAGCATTTCACAGCTGGCTTAGAATTGTGGATTTAGGAAGAATCTGCACAGGAAGACACTAGAAGCCAAGCTTTGGGCACAAATCGAGGAGTTAGAAAGGACTCTCCTTTCCTAAAGTTAGGAGCCACAAAGAATTTTACCTTCAGAGAAAGGTTGAATTAGGAAAAAATATTTTTACCTGAGAAATCAGAGAATAAAGAAAATAATGTCTTAGTTCTGGTTGGAGGAAAGAAAATTTTCTCTGAAAATCTGTAGCTAAATGCTCAGGCTACTTTGTGGCCTGTGTTTCTGCTATCTGTGTGGCCTGACAAAACCACATGTTGAGAACCCTGGGTTTCTAGTGTCACAAAAGGACTAATAAATAAGGTTATCAGACCACTATTACTGAAAGCTCAGGAAATATTTAGCTAGTCTTCAAGAGAAAGATGTTTAGTCTCCCATGTGATTTACAGCCTCTGAAAGCTATGAAGGCACAACTATGAGTCAGTTCTGATTCAACAGCACATACAAACACCAGCAACAACTAACTGAGATTGCAATCTGAGATTGATCCAATACACAATCAAGATGTATTAATTGTAATTGTTGCCTAGAATGAAAGAGTTGGAAACAAAGAGGAAAGACTGGTAGTTGGAAAATAAGGACTTATTCACAGGAATGAGACTGGAGAGCAAATTATACAATTATACAATCAATGCTTCATTCATTCAAATACCTTTTTTTAAAAAAAAATGATGACTATACACATGGACTTCACCTGATAGTGTTTCCTTATACCAGTATATAATAAATTTTCTGCTTTTTCTATTCCAACTTTGTCTCCAGGATTGATTTGCCAAATAGCAGGTGTCAGAACCTTGACTTTGCAGGAACATTGGGACTGTAGTCTTGGGGAACAACCATTGTATCCAACAAATTAAGACACATACACTGCAGAATTACAGGTGAAGTCCTTCATTAGCTGCCCAGAGGAGGAGTCCCAGCAATGAGCCAGGACTCCCCCTTTGGTTCTTGTTAAGAGGCTACTCTTTTTTTTTTTACTCCAGGTGCAGGGATACTAGTTACAGCATTCTACTTTTAAAAACACTTCAAGGGCACAGAGATACATGGACAGCATTTACAGTTGAAACATTTACATGGAGTGAAAAACATAATAGACAATAGCAGTTAGTGTTCTGGAATTCAGTTTAAGGCACAATTCTGAGGCCTGGGGCTAAGAAGAAAAAGATTTTCCACATAGGGGTTTAGCTACATAATATGGAGTCTTTTTGGATTTTCACAACATGGTCAAATGGCATAACATAGCCCACTAAGACAATGCTCTGCATCCTAATTTGGTGAGTAGTGCCTGAGATCTTATAAGCTCACCATCTAAGGTGCGACTACTGCTCTCTCCCTGTACAGAACAAAGAAAGAAGAAATGCAAAGATGCATGGAAACAATTAGTATAGAGGACTAATGATCCTACAAACCTTAACATCCATGACTCTAAGACCAGAGGAACTAGATGGTGCCCAGCCACTTACCTCTGACCACTCTAAGAGATGACAGTAGAAAAGCCTGGACAGAGTTAGGAAAAAAATCTCAACATTATTTCAAAAACTAGGCTTGCTGCTCTCAAGGAGACTGGTAGAACCCCTCTTACTATGGTCCTTAATCATCCCTGTGGACAAAACCCTTCTCCATGGCTCAACTTTCAGCAAAAATCCCAGACAGTGACTAGTAGCATGAGGGAGATACACGTCCCTTAGAATAAACAGCTGTATAGGGCCCAAAGATAAAGCCATAAAGGCAGAATGGGGTAGGATAAAAGGATTAATGGGGCTGAGAATTACAGAAAGGAAGTGGGAACATGTGGGCACATTATGGATGTTATAATAAATGTAAAAAAATATGTATAAAAAGTTGAACACAAGTCAAATTTCCTTTGTAACCTTTCACTCGTCACAATAATAAAAAAATTAGAAATGTGGATGATGAGACTTTCTATTCACATTCTTTGGGCATGTTATCAGGGAGCAATAGTCCCTGAAAATGGACATCATATGTGGTAGAGGGTCAGAGATTAAAGAGGAAGGCCCTCCACAAGGTGGGCTGATACATGGGCTTCAGCAGTGGCCTCAAACATAGCAAAGATGGTGAAGATAGTGCAGGATCCTTCTGTTGTGCATGGGCCTCTGTGAGTGAGAGCCAGCTCAAGGGTGTGTGACAACAGCAACGACACCTGTGGTTTTAATCTGTGTGTGTGTGTGTGTGTGGGTTGTTGTTTTTTTTCCTGTGCTAGTAAGTCAGTACTAATAGAGAGTATGTCTTACATCAACTTCTTTTGAGATATAAAAGGACAGACTAGACAGGAAGAGGTGGGAAGATAGAAACACTGAGAAAAAGCACCTGAAAAGAGAGAAGATCTTCCTGAAAGTGAGCAGAGAGAGATGACCTCCCCCTGGAGCTGATGCCTGAATTCAGAAGGTTAGCTTCCAGGAGAGGTGATGGTGTTATTGTGTGCCATTGACTCAGAACTGACTCATAGCTGACCCTCCAGTGGGTTTTCAGAGGCAGGGAATTGCACAGGAGGGGATTGCCAATCTCTCTTCCACTGAGCAACTTGTGGATTCAAACCACGTGGTTTCAGGTTTGCAATGCTAAGCTCTAGGCAACTCTAGAAGAGTGAGAAAATAATTGTTTGTTAAAGCCCCCACGGCTGTGACATTTCTGGCATAGCAGCACTAGATAACTAAAACATTAGATACATCTAAGAATCTGACCCTTCTACCTGAAGCCTGTATCCATGACCCCTGTGATTCCACCAGGTTCAGACCAATGAGGAGCAACATCCTGAGTAGCCCATTGTCCTTTTTCTCCTTTCCAAAATACAGAACATCCTACTGCCCAGAATTAGAGGCAGGAAGCATTCCTGAAAATGGGTACAACTTTTTGTCTGCTTTATTGCAGTGAGCACCCAAGGAGTCAAACTGACTCTTGTGCTGGATGAATTATTCAAAGTGGAAATACAATCTGATAATATAAATGTTTCCTGGGCAAAAAAAGATCTTAAATATAGGAATGAGTCAGCAGGGCCGGGAAAGTTGATGAACCAAAATTAGTCACGTGGAGAATAAATCTGCTTAACACAGACATTATTTTCTCCTCAGGCCATTTCCCTTGAGATGGGATGGAAACCCCCAAGTTGGTTGCCCAATTTCCATCAGCACCTGCAAGATTGGGCTAAGGAAAAATTACTCTGGCAATGCTGCCGTGGAAGCTGTAGTTATGCAAATAATCACAATAGTTAATCCATTGTATTTTGAAGACTTTTCCTTTATAGACTTAAAAATATTAATTGATAGGAATATTGTAATATTCAGTGTCTAATGATTGAGAAAAGGACTCAGAAATACAGTCAAAGCCAATTTTTTTTTTTAAATATTACTTGGATGGTTTCAGAATGAAAAAGTCATGTGGCCTCAAAGAAAAAATTGCAGTGTGACTGATTTTGAATGCCAATGGAAGGAGAGGAGGCGGTGCTAGTTAGTAAGCTAGCTAACTAACTATCTAACTAACTGTTTTCCGACTCAATGTTGTTGTTGTTGTGTCCCATTGAGTCAGAACCGACACTCCAATGTGTTCTTGGAGGCAGTAAATCACATGGAAGGCGATTGTCCACCTCTCTCTTGCAGAGCAGCTGTGGATTCAAACCGTGTGCCTTGGGTTGGTAGCACAGTTCCTCACCACTAAGCCATCAAATCTCCCTAAGTCAGTATTATAACTATCTAAAACAAACAAAAAACCCCAGACAAACAAAAATAAAACCCACTAACTCATTTTCATCATGTTGAGACTGACTCATAACTGACCCTCCAGCAGGTTTTAAGCCTGCAAATCACACAGGAGGAGGTTGCCCATATTTTGCCTGTGGAACCCTTGTTGAATTTGAACCAGACAAGTGAGGCTTTTGAGTTTGCAGCACAATTTCCTACAGATTAAACCAAGGGTTACTAAAGTTTGCCTTATTTCTTTTCCTTTAGTGCAAAGGAGTGAACTTTACTTTCAAAGGTAATTTATTTTTATGTATGTATGTATGTATGTATGTATTTATTCTTTTTATGTGTGTACCGTCAAATTGGATCTGACTGGTTGGTACAGGAGACGATTGTTCCTCCTTCTTCAGCAGAGCATCTGGTGGATTTGAACCGGGCACCTCTGGGATTGCAGTGCAGTTTCCTACCACAAGGCCACCAGAGCTCGCCTCAAAGGTAATTTTGACATTGAGAATTTAGGAATTTATTTAGAAGTTTTTTTCTAATGTTTTAATTATAAGTCTAACTGATTATCAGGTAAGCAGACCTTTGAGATTATGCTATTTTTAACTTTTTAATGGCTTTAAGTGGAAGCAAGTTATTCTGGCAGGTGCCAAATGGAAACCACCCCTCACCTCCCACCCCCACCCCCGAAAAAAAGAAATTGATTGACCTTTCCTGGCTATGTATTTCTAATTTTCCTCCCATTCTCAAAGGGGAAGAACGTAACTCTATCCCTTCTTAGCTTCCACATTCCTTTAATGTGCACCACCGGGAAGAAGAAGTGGTCAGTGTACAGAAGTAACTCAGGAAGGACCTCTTTAAAGAAAGAGAATTTTGCTGGAAGAGATCTATATGAGCCTGCTCAGCACTTGGCTGTAGGCAAGGCCATGAGTTCCCTGAAATAAAATGACCACAGAGGCCTCTGCACTGGAGAAGTGAGGTGGAGAAAGGCACAATTCTTACTCTACCGATGACCAGGCCTGGAATTGGCCACACTTAGCTTGAGGGAGCTCTGGTGGTTTATCAGTAAGAAGTTGCCCTATAATCCCAAAGGCATGAGGTTCAAATCTACCATCTACTCCGCAAGAGTGGGATGGGCAGTCTCCTGCCATGTGATTTACTGCCTCTGAAAACCCACTGGAAAGTCAGCCATAGGTCAGTTTTGCCTCAAGACATGCAATGAGAGCTTGCTTGGGGCAGATTGTTCTCCTAGGAAACAGCTGTATCAAAAGAACTGTCATCTTGAGAATCCTTAAGTGAATTTACCATAAGCTAATCTCTCTCTTTAGGATCATATTTGGTACAGAGATCAAAAGCTAGTGGAAAGTACCTCAGTCTTCCTCAGGGCATCTGTGACACTAGCTCCCACAGGGACCTTTTCAGGAACAAGCAATCTGGTTTCAATAGAGGTGTTCTCCAGACTCAAAGACCAAAGCTAGTTCTTCCCACCAAAGTATACCCAGGGACTCCTGCACAACTAAGAGTGGATGCTAATGCATAGTGCCACTGTTGTAAAATGGGACTGACATCGGGGTTGGGGGGAGACGACTGAGAAAAATAGGATAAATAATGTATATTGCATTGAAACAGATGAGGGAGAGAACGGTTTAAAAGAGATATGTGATTAGCTATTATTATCATGACAGGAGTCCAGAACGAATGCTGCACAGTGGAGTGGACTTGGGGGGAGGAATTGTATAACAATGAAAGAATTTTTTTTTTTTTTTTTTTTTTACTTTTCAAAGAGAAGAGCGAACTGGGAGGGGAGGGGTGGGCAGGGAGAAATGAATGAATGGAAATTCAAAGTCTCTGTAAATTTTCATTAAAATTAATGCTAATAAAAAATTTAAAAAAGGAGTGGATGCTGGTGGAGGGCTAGGCCTTGAGGACACTAAAGTGGACTTGTACTGACTCATAGCATTTTGAGGGGAGGATGTTATTCACACCTCCAACTGTACATGTAGTAAATACCACAGTTACATAAGGAATGATTCACAGAGTGTGAGAAAAGAAAAAAATTGACATCTATTAGATTCCCTTAGAAAGAGTGACTAAGAATTCATTTATTCCTTCCAGAATATATCTTTTTTTCCTTCTCTGTTTCTTCATCTTCCCTTCCTACTTTCTTTTTTAGGACTCTCTAGCCTTCTTATTATTATTGCTCATCTACTCCTGTTTTACTCTGGTACAAGAAAACTTTCAAAGTAGGGTAGAATATGATTCATATAGAATCTAAAAATGAACACATGCTAAAGACTGAATTCTACTCACTAGCTTATGAGGGAAGCAGGAAGGTGTTAAAGTGGTTCAAAAGAGAATTTGAAGAGCAGGCACATTTCTAGATCAGGAATATTGAAATAAGCGTGTAAAGAAAACAAAAAGAGGAAGGAACTTGATTGCTCTTCCACTGACCAGGGTTAAAATTGACCAATAAATATTTCTTATTTTTAGTGGTTTCTATGAAAGAAGCAGTGGTAATATGGGAGTGGCTGAGTCTGACCTCTACCCACTTTATAGAATGGAACTTTCCTCATCAGTAACATCCATAGTACCAAATTAGCTACAAGGTCAGACATGCCATCCATCCCACATGCTTCTGCAACTTTTTCCTACTTACTGTTTGTTCCAGTGTTTGTTGCAGGACTCAGACTTTACTCACAGCTGTGGGGTTTGTTAGGAAATAGGTTAGAGAGTGGAGGAGGCAAAGAATATCATACAGTGCAAATCCAGCTTTAGTCTAGCAGTCCCAAGCCAGGATTTAACAGCAAGACATTTGTAGAGAAAGACAGCTTCCCAATCAACCAGTGAAAGTATAGGTCCATTTCAGCACCACAAATGCAAGAAACCTCTGATTTCCTCAATCATCCAGCAAACGTTATCTCAGAACAGTTTAACTCAGCTTTGAGCAAGCAAAACCTTTTTAACTATGGCTCTGTCTCCAAGGTTTTTCTGGTTTATCTCAAAGCAGAGCCACAGCCTCTTCACCATCTCTCCACCACCATCATCTCTCACAGTGTCTTCACAGTCGTTCCACCACCATTACCAGAATCTCTTAAATTGGTCTCACAGTTGTTGACGATTTTCAAGACCATGTGTCTGGAGTTAAGTTAGCTGGAGATTACTCACTCCCTGCCAATGGAGGCTACCCTGTGGCTGGAAAAGCCAACTTTTAAGGATTCTAACACCCTAGTTCTCTACCAAACATTTTTCGGCAATTGGTGTGTACTTAGGATGTGTTAAACATAAGGGAGTTCAATCACAGAGGCATGTATTTCAAATCCACCAGATGCTTTGCTGGAGAAAGAGGGGCAATCTCCTATACCAGTTGGATCAGATTTGACCACACACACACACACACACACACACACACACACACACACACACACACTAATTTAAAAAAAAAAAACAACAGTAAGGGAGTTGAGATCTTGAGATTCTTACTTTTCAAGAACATTCCAGTTCTATATCTTCTAACAATGATTTGCTTGTTCTTTTGGCCACAGAACTAATTTTGAATTTGTAAAGCAAGGAGTAACTGCAAATAGTAGTAGGGTTAGTAGTTAGAATTACTAAAAAATCTGAACATTCCAAAGCCAAAAAAATTCAAACTCATCAACATCATTGGAACTAACTCATAACTGGCCCTCTAGCAGGTTTCAGGAGGTAGTTAATTGCACAAGAGGAGGCTGCCCATCTTTCCTCTACAGAGTCACTGGTGAATTCAAACTGCTGGTTAACACAGCTCCCCTGTGGACTATACAACCAGAGTGCTTTGGTAAAGGTGAAAAGAACAAAAACTATCGCTTTTCTTCAGTTGTATGATGCCTGTGCAGCTAATTAGAAAAAAAAAAGAAAACAACTAATAGTAAAAATGGACATGACTAAACGAATGGGTAATTTGGCATGCCTTGGGTTCTTTTTTGTTTATTTTTAAGGCTTTTCAAATATTTTAAGCATTTTTATATACATTTTTTTCTTTAATAAGCACTTTGATCTACTTTTGTATGCCCAGCATGCAAAAGCACAGTTGATGCTTAATACGTGTTGCCAGAGGACAAATCTCTGACTCTTAGTTTCCTTCTTTGTAAGTTCAATTTTTAAAAAAATTGTGGTAAATACATGTGAAGCAAACCTTTTGTTATTTTAACATTATTATCAGGTACAATTCAGTGATGTAAAATATGTTCATCAGCTCGTTCAGCCATCACTATTAACTGTTCCTGAATTCCCTCACCCTTCAACAGAAGAAGTTCAGTGAAGCCTAAGCCTGGAGTCCTCCTTTCTTTCTCATTCCTGCCCAAGCCTCTAAACTTTGTCAGGAACCTTGACTGGAATGTGATCTGTCTGGCCCACTCAATCAATCCTGGCTCAGACTTTTACAAAGGTCACTATTAATGTCTATCTCTCTCTTTTTTAAATTACTTTTTATTATGAATTTGAGTGAAGGTTTATGGTATAGATCAGTTTTTTCCTACAGACTTTGGGTGAAACTTTAAAGAGAAAACTGGTTTTCCATTCAACAACACATACACATTTTGTTTTGATTGTAATTCTCACAATGTAGCATCACTCATTCCATTTTCTCTCTGTTTTTCTAATTTCCATTTCTCCTTACTTTCTAATTCTTTCTGCCTTCTAAATCTAGTCCTGGGACAAATGTTGCCCTCTTGATTTTGGATGTTTATTGTTCTAAGGAGTGCGTACTCCCTAGTGTTGTTATTAGGTGCTGTTGACTCTACTATGACTCATAGCACCACTATGAACAATGGATCTGATCTCTGCAGTCTTCTGTGCCAACCTCAATGTTTTTGATATACTTGAGTCTATTGTTACATTCACTGTGTCAGTCCATCCTTTTGAGAGTCATCCTCTTATGCTGACCTTCCACAGTTCCAAGCATGATGTCCTTTCCTAAGGACTAGTCCCTCCTAACAACACGTCCCAAAATATGTGAGAAAGTTTCCCCATCCTCACCTCTAAGGAGCACCCTGGTTGAACTTGCCCTAAGACATACTTGTTTGTCCTTTTGCCAGTTTCTAGGATAGTCAGTACTCTTCTCCAACACAACTCAAAGGCATCAATTCTTCTTTTGTCATCTTTAGTCATTGTTCAACTTTTAGATGCATAAAAAGTAATGAAAAAGATTACGACTTGGATTAGATGTACCTGAGTTTTTAAACTGGCATTGCTCTTTAGCACTTTGGTGAGGTTCTTAACAGAAGATTTTCCTAATGCAATATGACTTTTGATTTCTTGACTTCTAGTACCGAAGATGTTGATTCTGGATCCTTCTAAGGTGAAATAATTGACAATCTCAACCTTTTCCCCATCGATCATGACTTGTCTTTTATTTGGACAATTGATTCATTGTTGAGTTCAATTCCAGGTCTGAAGGTTAACTAACAGCCATAATCTTGGGGGTTCTACTAATCTATCTACTGGTAAACCTGGCTTTCCCCCCTATTGTTGTTGTTGTTATTTGCTGTCAAGTCGCTTACGACTCATAGCGACCTTCTGTACAAGAGCCCTAAACCCTGCTCTATCCTGTGCCAGCCTCATTGTCTCTGACACACCTATTCACACTTCCTCATTCACTGAATCGAACCATCTCATCGAGGGTCTTCCTCTCCAGTGCTGTCCCTCCCTCTCCCAAACATGATGTCCCTCTCCAAGGACTGGTCCCTCCTTGCAATATGCCCAAAGTATGTCAGACAAAGCTTCAGAATCCTTGACTCCAAGGAGTAGCCTGGCTTCACCCTCTCCAGGACAAAACTGTTTGTTCTCCTAGCAGTCCATGGTATATTCAACACTCTTCTCCAGCACCACAACTCAAAGGCATCAATTCTCTAACATCCCTAGTCACT
>NW_006399843.1:2636928-2639479 GCF_000299155.1 Elephantulus edwardii
TGTTACCATAAGATACTCAAGGTTAAGTTTAACAAAATACATAAAAGTCCTGTATGTAAAAATTGAAAAACACTTCTGAGATAAATTAAAGTAGTCTGAAATAAATAAACTGGTGCACTGTATCTGCAGATAGAATTTGCTACTGTTAAAATGTATGTTCTAACCAAATTGATTTATAGAGTCCATATAATCTGAACCAGGTACCAAAAGACTTTTGTAAAAATGGCTAAGTTGATTCTAAAATTTTTATGAAAATATGAAGCAGGAGTGGCATCCACTTCCTAAACAACATGCCTCCAGAAACTCTATGAACTTTGAAAAATGTCGATAGTTATAGAAAGGCTTCAGGCATTTTGCTTATAGGGTCGCTATGAGTCATGCTTGACTTGAAGGCAATCAACAACAGCAAAGCTACAAGTAGGGTAAAATTTTGGAAAAGATAAAGTTAAAAGATTCGCATTACCAATTTGTAGACTTAAACTAAAAGCTTGAATAATAATAACATTTAAAATCCAGAAGTAAAGCTATTCATGCATATATGATAGATAGATTTTTACATCATTCATACTCTCACCATCTTCCAGTCAATTTGGTTCAAACTCACAATGATCTTCCATTGGATTTCTGAGACTATGAATTACCACAGGAGGACACTGCCCCTCTTTTTTACTTGGAGCTGCTGGTGGATTTGAACTGCTGGAGACATGAAGTCTTTTGAGTTAGCAACGCAACTCACTATAAACCATCCCCTTAAAGCTCCCTGATTTTTGGCAATAGACAATCCAGTTCAATGGTGGAAAAGAGAATTCTTCTCAACAGATTGTGCTGGACAATGAGGTAGGCTTATATAAGGAAGAACAAAAGAAAGAAGTGCAATTTTCAATCTTTTCCTCACAAAAATAAAATCGGAGTACATCATAGACGTAATGCACAAAAAGAAAGAAAAATGATTAATAAATACACAAAGCTCTTTCCATTTCAAATTTCTGTACCTATAGAGTTTATTCATTCTTACTGTGGTTATTCTCATTGAAGGAACTACACCTTTGGATCCTTATGTTTAGTTTATTACATTTCAGTGACTGAAGTAATGGGGGTAGGTGTGTCAGAGACAATAAGGCTGGCTCAGGATAAATCAGGTCAGAGCTGTTCTACATAGGGTCGCTGTGTGTATCAAGTGACTCAATGGCACATAACAACAACAAGTTTATTTACTTTTTTAAATTGGTATGTCTTGGTCAGTTTTAAAAAGATGTCTTTTGTGTTAATTTTGAAGTGATAATTGAGTTGTTTGGCCTTGTTTGTCTTGGTCTGAAGAACTCTCTTTAATATTTCTTGTAATGTTGGTCTAGTTTTCACAAATTTCTTTAGTTTCTGTTTATCTGGATGTGTCCTAATTTCACCTTCATATGTAGGGACAATTTTGTTGGCTGGTGGCCTAATGGTAAGAAGCTGTGCTACAATCCCAAAGGCATGTGGTTCAAATCCACCAGTTGCTCCATGGGAGAAGGATGGGCGATCTCCTTCCACGTGATTTACTGCTTCTGAAGACCTGCTGGAGGGTCAGCTGTGGGTCAGCACAACAATAGTTTTTGGCTGGCAATTCTTTTTCTTTAAGGGTTTTACATATGTCATCCTATATGCCCTTTTGCCAGCATGATTGCTGCTGAGAAATCAGAGCTCAATCTTAACTTCAATGACCCTGAAACAAGAACTACATTGTATTTGGCTACTGACCACTGCTGACCACTCTATAGAAGATCTTGAATAAAGGGGAAGAACATGCAGAACCAAACTAAAAACCATACAAATGGGCAAGCTTACTGCTTTGATAGATTGGTTACACCCCACCCCTGCTCAAGGTTATGATCCTTGGTCACCCTTTGAATCTCAGCCAAACCTATGCTTGACCAGGAGCATAGTCCCTCCAATCTGCCAGTCTTTCTTGTCTGTCTATGTGTCTATTTACAGATTACTGTTTGCTATTATTGGAGATGTGGGGTGTTTATGTAATCTGGATAAAATGTGAAATAGATGTAGGAAAAAATTCAAGATCACAGTCCTCTCTAGAGGTACGCAGCTGATGGAGGCTGCTGGAACCTCGAGACTAAAGCCCTTAGCTGCTCTTTGAGCCTAAAACTGAGCTCATCCCTGTGACACAATTTTCAAACAATAGACAGCTCTGTAAGGGGAACAAGAATATCGGAGAGTCACTCAACACTTAGAACACTCAGCTACACAGAACTATAAGAGCAACACACTCCAAGGATGAAACTCAGCAGATACGAGGGGAAAGAGTGGAAGGATTAATGGGAACAAGAACCCAGAGAGATTATGGAAAGAATGATGATAGAACATGGGGATTGTAATCATATAGAAAACAATATATGTGTGAATGATTTAATGGAATGTTAGGATTGGTGGATGATCTATCAACAATCTGCGTTATGCAGATGACACAACCCTGCTCACTGAAACTGAGGAGGACCTCATGCACTTACTGCAGAGGGTCAAGGACTGCAGCCTTCAATATGGACTGAGGCTCAATGTC
>NW_006399843.1:2641655-2653476 GCF_000299155.1 Elephantulus edwardii
CTTGGGAGGGTGGAGGGACAGTGCAGGAGGGGAAGGCCCTCTATGAGGTGGATTGATTCAGTGACTGGGATAATCGGGATGGGAGTGTCAGAGACAGATTGGTACAGGACAGAGCATAGTTTAGGGCTGTTGTACATAGGGTCTCTATGAGTCTCAAGCGACGGCACATAACAACAACAAAGTGGATTCGGACAGGTTTATAGTGAGGGTCTTTAGGGAGGGAAGAGAGGGACATTTCATTGTGGTTTAGCCAGGTGGATGGTCTTCTAGGGAAGGAAGAGAGGGGTACTCCATGGTACTTGAGGCTGTTCACTCCATTTGTTGACATGTTGATATTCCTTGAATCCTTTGTTCTCCTTTTGACCTTAGTTCCGGCCTGACAATAATGAACTCAGTTTAAAGACTAAGTGCACTTGATTCAGACCATGGTCTTTTCAATCACTTACTATGAGAGCTGAACCATTAATAAGGATGACAGAAGAAGAATCAATGATATTGAGCTGTAGTGTTGGAGAAGAGTGAGTATCCTATAGCCTGTCAAAAGAAAAAAACAGATAGGTCTTGGAAAAGGTGCAACAAGAGTAGCTCCTTGGAGGCAAGAATAGTGAAGCTTAGTCTCATATATTTTAGGAACGTTGCTGGTGGGGAGGGGGCGCTATTCCTTGGAAGAATACATCATGTTCAGAAAGATGGAGGGTCAGCAAAAGAGAGGTAGACTCTCAATAAGATACAGTGATTGGTATTACCAAATGTTTGTTCCCAGTTGGTAGGTTTTCTTTTCATCCTGTTGGAAAAAGTTTTTGATGTGAACAGAGATTTAATCTTTAGAAGGTCCTGATGGGGTGGTACTTATAAATTCAGAATTCTCTATGTATTTATCAGTTAAGGAACTATAGTTATATAGTTATAAAACTGGCATCAGTTTTCTCCAGCCTGTAAGGTTAGTTGCTTGACCTTAGAATTCTTAGTGTCATTTCTTTAATCTGTCTGTTTATCAGAAGAGATGCAACTCCTACATTAGCTGTTATCTCTTTGAAGCTGTTTCCCTCAATCATACATAAATTGTAACTTAATCTGCCTGTTTGCCCGGAAAGGGAGTGTCTGGGTGTGAATGGTTTTCTTTCAGATATAGATAGTCTTTGATTTTAGTATAAAAGCCTGGTGACATCTCTCAGTCTGGGAGGCAGTTTTTGAGGCTGACCTGCTGTCCTCCACAGATCTGTCATAAAGTGCTTTTGGATATTGCAATCCATTTGTCTTATTGACACTTAACTACAGAAGGAACCCCTTGGGTTCAGTAACAGTCCCATTTATCAATTTTATCCTCTTCAGATTGTGCATTTCTGGCTATATTTGGCAGTCTCTTTATACTAGGGTTTCTAAGCTTGATCCTAGTTTGTCTCTTAATGAACTTTATGGTTTTGGACTTTAGTTGATTTTTGTGTATGATGTGAGAGGTGGAACCTGTTTCAGCTTTCTGCAGGTGGAAGTCTAGCTTTGGCAGAACCATTTGTTGAAGAGGTTGTCATTTCCCCATTTGATAAATTCGATTTCCTTATCGAATATAGCTTGATCTATTTCTAGATTCTCAATTCTGTTCCCTTGGTTTATGTGCCTGTCATTGTACCAGGACCAGGCTGTGTGGTAGGTTTTGAGGTCAGGGAGTGCTATGCTTTCCCAGACATGAGTCTCATACCGAAACTTTACAGAATATTTTTTGGCCACCACAAGAAAAAGACTGATAATCCAGTTACAAAATGGACAAAAGACATGGCAAGAATTTTCACAGAGGAAGATATTTGAATGGCCAACAGACACATGAAGAAATGTTCCAAATCACTGGCAATGAGAGATACAAATCAAAACCACAATGAAGTACCATCTCACTCCAATAGCAGTGGCAATTTTTAACCGGACAGCAAGTAAGAAATGTTGGAGAGGATGTAGCAAGATAGGAACTCTTATACATTGCTGGTGGGATTGTAAAATGAGACAACAATTCTGGAAGGCAGTTTGGCGCTTCCTTAAAAAGCTGCGCATAGAAATTCCTGCTTGGAATATACTCTGAGAATGAGAGAACTTGAGGCACAGAGACATGTACAGCATTGTTCATAGCAGTGTTATTCACCACCACAAGAATTTTGAAACAGCCCAAATGTCCAACCACAATTGAATGGATTAGGAAATTATGGTAAATTCATACAGTGGAATACTATATGGCATGCAGGAGCGGTGATTTTTGTAAATTATTACCTTGCTTGGGAGAGACTGGAGAGCATTACGCTGAGTGAATGGACTCAGTCCCACAAGGACAAATATTGTCTTGAAAATAAAACCATTATTGTAGAATGAGTAGGAGGATCCAAGGAGGGGGGTGGAAGCAGAGGGATGAGGGTGTGTGTGTGTGTGTGTGTATTAACCATAGGGTTGTACAATTTGATGCGGTGGAGGAGGGAAATTGGAAGAATCTGGTCTGAAAAACAATGTATTCAAATTTTGTAAAGAAACTAGTATGATTTAATTTTTTTAAATTTTATTTTATTAATTTTAATGAACATTTACAGAGATTTTGGATTTCCATTCATTCATTGTTGCATTTTTCTCCCTGCCCAGCCCTCCCTCCCCAGTTCGCTCCTCTCTTTGAAAAGTAAAAGAAAAATTCTTTCTTTGGTATACAGTCCCCCTGCACCCCTCCCACCGCCCCGAGTACACTCCACTATGCAACCTAAATTCTGGACTCTTATGATAACCATAATACCCTATCATATGTCGCTTTTAAATTATCCTCTCATCTGTTTCAATGCAGTTGTTGTTGTTGTTATGTGCCATCGAGTCCCTTGCAACTCATAGCGACCCTATGTACAATAGCCCTAAACCCTGCTCTATCCTGTGCCAATTGCACTGCCTCTTACACACCCATCCCTTCAGGATTACAGTACAGCTTCTTGCCACTAGGCCACCAGAGCTCCTGTTCAATGCAGTATACATAATTTATCCAGTTTTTCTTAGTCTTACCCAAACCCTGATGTCAGTCTCATTCTATAATAGTGGCACCATGCAGTATTTGTCCTTTTGTGATGGAGATATTTCACTCAGCATAATGTC
Source organism: Elephantulus edwardii (assembly GCF_000299155.1). NCBI lineage: Eukaryota > Metazoa > Chordata > Mammalia > Macroscelidea > Macroscelididae > Elephantulus > Elephantulus edwardii. The sequence goes on from NW_006399843.1 coordinate 2,644,761, forward strand.
CTCCAGGGTCACCCATTGTGAATAATATATTGCATGAGTTCCTTGTATTTCAATGCAGTGTAGTATTTCATTGTGTGAATATAAAAAAAACGCAAATAAAATATTTTCTTGTGTAAAAAAAAATACAATTACTGTAGTAATGGACTCAAGTATTCCAGAGATGATGAGAATAGCACAGGCTAGGACAGGGTTCAGATCTGTTGTTTATAGGGTCGCTATGAGTCATACTTGACTTGATAGCACATAATAACCATTAGTTCCACTAAGGTTCTGGCCATGGCCACTCACCCTTCTCCCGAGTCTCTGTCAACTCCAGTAGCTTTTCTCTACCTACCATACCCCAGGCTCATACCAGACTCAGGGCCTTTGTACTAGCTCTTCTTTTTACCTAGAATATCTTTCCTCCTGGCCTTCGGATCTTAGTTTTAACTGTCATCTCTTCAAAGAGGTTCTTCCCTCATTACTTCACTTAATGTATTCTATCACATGACATTCTTTTATGTCACCACAGGCATTTCCTACTATCTGATATTTTGATCTTTGAGATAGATTCATACACTGTCATTTCTCTCTACTAGATTGCAAGCATTTTTTGGGACAAAAATCTGCTACTCTTATTTGTTAAGTCCTCAGTACCTACAGCTTTACTTACAAAGACACTAAATGGTATTTGCTGGATAAAGGAAATGTTCTCAAGTAATTCTTATTCAGTTGGTTGGTCTTCCTCTACCTGCAGGTGAAAATGACATGTGAGCTTCAGGGAGGCAATCAATACACTTGCCAACCTTTTGGATGAGCTTGTGAGAGAGCAGGTGAGTGAGAAAATGAGGTAAAGGAAATGGTGGCGAATCAAAGACTGATGATTATCAGGGTGCAGAGATGGGATGGGTTCAGGGAACCAGGTGTTAAATTATTCAGGCAGGCTTGTAAAAATCTCTGAGGAGTGAATGACTGGGCTCCACCCTTACCCTGCAGAGTTCCTTTGCCTTTTTTTTAGTCAATTTATGACCACCTCCCTGACTATACTAACTTCAGGGCTTCTGTTTTAGGAACTTGACTTATGGTTATCTGTGATGTTAAACAAAACAATACCTAGTACTTAACAGACATTCAATGTAGAGGTCTCTTGCCTGAATATAAGCTTCCTATCAGTGAGCCAAGAGAATTGAGTCTTCTGGAACCTGAAATTCAAAGGCATGAAGTTATCAAGGTGGGAAAGGAATGCTGACCAGCCAGAGCCACTGTGATGATTCTGGACATCATCCACCACCTTCAGCATCCTCAAGACCACAGTCGCAGCAGGTGATGACATTCTCTCAGCAAGATGATCAGGCTTCCGTCATTACCAAGTGTCATAAATGTCCCCCCTGCTCCTCTAATTAAGCTCAGACCATTGGCATGAGTCTCTCAGACCTCAGAGAACTTGAAATTTGGGCATATTGTCAAATGATTTGTCTTGTCTATAAGAAAAATATTAGATCTCAGAATATACATCTGTTCTCCAGTCATTCTATAAATATATTTTTTTAAACTTTTTTTAGTTCTTGTGTACTGTAGAACCAGATCCAACTGGCACAGGAGATTGCCCCTCCTTCTGCAGCAGAGCTTCTGGTGGATTTGAACCTTGTGCCTTTGGGATTGCAGCACAGCTTCTTGCCATTAGGCCATGAGAGCGCCCTTCAATAAATACATTTTGAGTACTTGTTATACTGTAGGTTCTGTACAGGCACTTAGGGCACTTCAGTGATCAAGGCAGAGTTCCCTGTCTTCATGGAGCTAACATTCTATTAGGGGAGATAGACATAATAAATGATAACTATAACAAATCATTTAGGGAGCTCTGGCCTAATGGTAAGAAACTGAGCTGCAATCTCCAAGACAGGCATTGAATCCACAGAAGAGGGATGGACAATCTTCTCCTGTGCAATTAACTGTCTCTGAAAACCTGCTGGAAGGTCAGCTATGACTTGGTTTCATGTTGACAGTACACAACAATAGTAACAAAGAATTTAATTCTATAACATAGTAGAAAACACTGAGAAATGGCCTGGAATAGCTCCCCAGCACTCCCCACTTCCCTCCCTTCTACATAGCTCTGTGGTGGCTATGCTTCCCTATGGCCAGAGCTCCTGCCAAGTCAGTTAGTTCCTCTTTCAAGGCTCCACCTCTTGCCAGAGCCAGCAACATTGCTCCTTTACCCCTTCCCTTTTACATCCGGATGTGATAACAACTTCCTGCATTTCCTGTTACTAGTCCCTGATGCCTCAACAACCTCTGACTGCCACCTTAACTGAGTCCACTCCGCTGGAAACAGTCCTTTCATTAAACCTGTTAATTATGCCATCTATTTTCTACCAAAGTAGAGGACCAGCAAAAAAAAAAAAAAAAAAGAAAGGCTCTTAACAAGATGGGTCAACACAGTGGCTGCAATAATGGGGTCCAGCATTGCAACGATTGTGAGGCTGATGCAGGACCGGGCAGTGTTCTGCTCTCTTGCACACCGGGGTTGTGATCATGCACAACTTGAAGCTGACTCAACGGCACCCAACAACAATGCTTGCTGCCAGCACTTTGATGGATTTATAGGTTGTCTTCCAACTTACCAGGTTCTGTTCCCACAATTCCATCATAAAGTGGTAATGATTGTAGGTTGAATACCTCATTTCCCTTTTATGTTTTCATTATTATTATTGCTTTTTATTGTCAGTGTCTTTATAAACAAGGCAGTATTTTGAAAAGCGAATTATAAAATTGAGCATCTGCAAACATCTAAAAAGAATATCACCAAATTTACTGTATTACTAATGATGAGATATTTTAAAAAAAGAATTATGTAAGCACAATTAGTTGTAATTTGGATACATTGTAAGTTGAAGCTACTTATATTTTACCATTTGCTTACTTAGTTTCCAAAGTTGGTTTGGCAAAGTAAGGAGTTAGTCTCTATATAAATTTTTGTCCTTCCGGGGCTTTCTTTTCAAGCTAAATGAATAAGCAAGACTCAGCCACATGAACTAGATAAAATCTAATGATGGGTGTAGGAAGAGCGTTCTCTCTCTCAGCTCACTGCTATCCAGTCTGAACTGAACTGACTCACAGCCAGCCTTCTAGCAGGTTTTGTTGTTGTTGTATGCCAGCAAGTTGGAACTGACTCATAGCTGACTCTCTAGTGGGTTTTCAGAGGCAGTAAATCACATGGGAGGAGATCATTCATTCTTCTGCAGAGCAGCTAGCTGGTGGATTTAAACTGTGTGCCTTTGGGATAGCAGAACAACTTCTTAGCACTAGGCCACCTGTAAATCACACAGGAGGAGATTGCTTATCTTTCTCTTGGAGCCACTAGTGGATTTAAACCTCCAGAGAGGCATTATCATAACTCCTTCTGGTCTATGCTACCAGAGCTCCCCTAGGGACAACATGTTGCTGCCACATTTCATGTTGGCACTTGCTGAGAAGTCTTTATTCTCATCTGATCGGAGGTCCACACAAGTTATTATTGGGTCCTTCTTGTGCTCACGAGTCCTGTGCTATCCACTAGTTTTCTGACCACTCTCCCTAAAAATCTTCAGATACACAATAAATAGTTTGCTGAGGTGAGGCTGCCTTAACCTACCAAAGTCAAACCTGTTAAAATTCAGATGATTCTGATTCATGGTGACGCTCACTGAGTTTCTTGGAGAACACTGTCCACTTTTTTTCTAAAGAGTGACTGGAGTATTTGACCCAGTGACCATTTGGTTAGCATGTGACATACTATGGTATCAGAGCTCCATAGATCTGTCTATGTACAACATGCAAACATTTCTTGGGGTTTTTTCCCCCTCAAACCTTAATTTCATCTTACTCAGGCAAGTTTTACCTCTTTCTCATCAAGAACTCTTTCAAAATATACCTTGCCTAGATTTCTGAGGGGAAAACCCACAGCTTAAAGTCTTTATAGTATTAATTTCCAAATGAAATAAATTAATTTATTAATTTAATCATTTAATAGCTAACTGCCCAAATAGATACATGGAAGGAGCAAAGGAAAAACTAGAGAAAAAGATTCATTGCACTTTAAAATATCTTTCCATGGAAGGCCAGAAAAGCGAACAATTGATATGGGCCAAGGTGGCAGGAAAGGGATATTAGAGACGATACAGTAGGCCTTGAGAAATACTGTGTCTTCTAATAGGATAGGCAGAAAAAAAAGAGGAAAGGGTGTTTTGTTGGTGAGGAGATGTAGAAAGTAGCATAAATAAATGATTGGTGTGGAAATGAATGGAATTTGTTTGAGAGCCTGTATGTGTGAGAGTATGGGTGGGAGTTGTTGTGAGCTATAGAGTCGGAACCAACCCATAGCTGACCCTCCAGTGAGTTTTCAGAGGCAGTTAATCCCACAGGAGGAGATTAAGTGAGATTCGGGAGAGAAAAAATTAAATGGTTAATATAAGGGAGGTTTATGGAGGATGTCATATGATTTACTAATTTTCAGAATTCAAGGATGGTTGAGCTTTAAGATTTATGCAAAAACAGGTGATATTCTACTTACAGGAGCCAAGAGTGGAAACAGTATAACTGTTTATCAGCAGATGAGTGGATAAGCAAGATATGGTACACATATGGAGTGGAATAATAATTAACCAGTAGGAGAATGAAGTCCCAATTCATGCTACAGTGTGAATAGAGTTGGAAGACATTATGCTGAATTAAATCAATCAGTCACAAAAGGACAAATATAGTATGGGCTCACTTACTATAGAAGAAAGCAGAAACAAAGGGGAGAGTTAGTGGTGATGGAATTAGGACTTGATCAATGGCAAGATTGCACAACTGCTAATTGGAACTGTTGTCAATAAATTGTGTATCTGTAAGAAGTTGAACTGGCAAAATCTATGTGATAGAAATATTTACAATAAAAACAAGAGTGTGGCTGCTGAGGCTGCTTATACAACTAAGACCTTCATGAGATTTTCTTGGCTTGGAAGTTTAGTTTCACGGGATACCCAGTTAATGGACCTAAATAACGTGTCTAATGCCCTACTCAGCCTTCTAGTTTGATGTGTGGTGTGTGAATTCTTACCAGCCTTAGGCAGCCATCAAGGCACAGCAGTAGAGTTTTCTTGGCTGTAATCATAACTATAACAATTTACCAGGTCTCTTCTTCTGGGTTCAGATTGCTGGCTCTTTGATTAGTAGTCAAATGTTTAACCATTGTGCAGCCAGGTTTCTTACTGAGCTCTTGGAGATATACTTAATTTAGGTCCTAGAAAAAAGATAGGGTCTTGATATAGAGTGAGGGACATCCATGCAGCAAACTCATTGTCTTTTTAAGAAAGAAGACTATGTATTTTGAATTTTCCTTTCTATTTTGGCAAACAGAAAGTTCTGTTCTGCTATTTCGGTTTTATGGGCCAAGAGACAACCCTGCATAGGTAAATTTATCAAAATTCAAATTGTGAACTGTTGTGAATTAGGTTAAGATGAATTTCATATGTGCAATAACATCAGGGGCTTGAGATTTGGAAATCAAACAAAAGAAGAATTTTTATGTCCTGGAATTTTCCCTTTTAATTACTAACCCTGTGTGTTGAGAGAAGATTGAGGGAAAAAATCCAGAAAGAATGGTAGGAAAATCAGTGACATTTTTATTCCTCTAGAATGAGATAAGAGATTACACTTTACAGGAGAGGAAATATTAGAAAACAAGATGGGTTTGGTATATCAAGGTAAAGTGCTCTTTTCTCTCTCACAGAGGATTTGTGTTTTTGAACTCCTAAAGAGAAGCGAGTTGTGGTTATATAGTGGAATGTAAGGAGGAAAATGTCATGGATTGAATTGTTTTTATCTTCTCCCATAAAGTATATGTCAATTTTGTTAGGCCATAACACTCAGTATTAGATGTTGTTGTTATGTGCCATTGAGTCGCCTGTGACTTACAGGACAATAGCTCTGAACTCTGCTCTGTCCTGAGCCTGTCTCACTGTCTCCGACACATCTACTTCCATTACCCCAGTTACTGTGTCAATCCATCTCATCTGGTGTCTTCCTCTCTTGTGCTATCCCTCCACCCTTCCAAGCATGATGCCCTTCTCCAAGGACATGTTCCTTCTGGCCACATGCTCAAAATATGTGAGGAGCTTCAAAATCCTTACTTCTAAGGAGCAGCCTGGTTTCACCCTCTCCAAGGATAAATATGCTTTTTCTCTTAGCAATCCATGGTATGTTCAGCACTTTTCTTCAGCACGACAAGTCAAAGAAGGCATCAATTATTATTCTGTCACCCTACTCATTGTCCAACTCTCTGATCCATAGCAACTAATAACAAAGACCATGACCTGAGTCAGATGTACTTTAGTCTCCAGACTGACATTGTTGCTCTTTAGCACTAACTTTAATTTTTGTGATCTGATGTAATTATCCTATGCATTGTCAATCCTAATTTTTGTCTTTGTTATCTAGTGCTGGTATAACAAAGATACCAATATATCATAAATAGTGGCTTTAATAAAGATAATTTAGTACTTTTCACTTTGGAAGTGTAGAAGCTCAAATTCAGAGTGCAAGCTCTGAGGGAAGGCCCTCCCTCTCTGTCAGTTCTGGAGGAAGGCACTTTTTTCCCTGTAGCATCTGTAAATCTGGCATTCCTTGAAGATTTCATGTCTTATCCTTTCTGTGTGATGAGGAGCTTCCCACATCAGGGACGAGGCTCCAAAGGATTCACTCTGATCTTCAGGAAAGAAGGATGTCTGCATAGCTATAGTTCAATACACACATGTGTGCCTATACACATACCCATATATTTTTGTTGTTGATGTTACTCTTGGTGCTGTAGCTAAGGAAGTTCTTGCGGCTTAGTGATTAGGGAGTTATGATACAAATCCCAAACTCAAATGCAATTGCTCTGTGAACTGAAGATGGACAATCTCGTCTCATGCAATTTAGAGCCTCTAAAAGCCCACTAGAGGGTCAGTTATGAGTAGATTTTGACTCAGCGGCAATGACCTTGACTCTGACTGGTGGTGTTGCTAACTATATATGTCATAATCTTTATCACAAATATCCTTTTCTCTTGTGCACTTTAGTGACATTATTTATCAAGCTATGTCCCTTATACCCACATTTGGTGTTACTTTCACACAACCATAAAATGAAAATATATCATGATCTAGAGAATGATCCTTTTTCATTTCTCCTATTAGTGGTAACTGACAGTGTACACTGTTCTCTGTACATATGTCCATTCTTATATTCTTATGCAAGTAGGATCACACAGTATTTGTGCTTATGTGACTGATTTGTTTCACTTAGTATTTTGTGCTACAGATGCACCAAATTGTGATTTGCAGGCTCATCATTGTTCTCTTATAGTTGGAAAATATTCTATTGACATATATATTCCATTTTACTAATCCATTCATTCACTGGAGGACATTTAGCCTGCTTCTATTTTTTGTTTTGTTTGCTTGAGTGATGCTACAGTGAAAATAGGTATACACATGTCTTTTCTTGTCTCTTACTAGATTCTGGGATATACACATAGGCATGAGATTGCTGGATCTTAAGGAAGTTTTTTGAGGAAGTGCCATCGCATTTGCTGTCATGGTTGGACCATTTCACAGTTCAAATCTCCCTTCATTCTCACCAACATTTGTGATGTTACTTATTTTTTTCATTGTTTGCACATCCTTCTTGTGTTTTAGGAGCTTTTAGAGAATTTCAGAGCCTATAAATATGTGTAGATGGTGATTGTTGTTGTTGTCGTGTGCCAGAGCTGACCCATTTCTGACCCTCCAGGAGGCTTTCAGCAGTGAACCACACAAGAGGCCCATCCTTCTCCCGAGGAGCAGCTGGTGGATTCAAATCATGTGCCTTTGGCATTTCAGCACAGCTTCTTACCACTAGGCCACCAGAGCTCCCCGAGTGAATGGTAGTGTTGACACATTCTTTTTAAATCCAAAGAGAGGAGACTGATCATCTTTTTTCTGTGGAGGCTCTGGATTGACACCACAGTTCCTTACCCCTAAGCCATCAGAGCTCATGGTTTTAATAAAAAAGGAACTTTGATAAAATGGAATTGACTTGTCTTGTCTAAATGAATAAAGTTTTCACTATAACTTCCAGGCTGATGTTTAACAGAATTTATGAGTGGTGACGTCTATGTCTTATTCCTGATTTTTTTTTTGGAGGGGGACTGGTGAGTGGGGAATCCCAGGCTTTTGCCATTAGGCATGATTTTAAATGTAGTTAAATCTATGAAGTTTTTAATAGTTTTCCTGTGTAAGGTTGAGAAAATTATTTTCTACCTCAAATTTATTGAGAATTTTTATCATGGGTTGGGTTTTGTAAAATTATTTTTCTGAATCTACTAAGATGATTATTAGATGACTTTTACCCTATTCTCACCCCTGGGTCAATTTATAGCACCATGATAAATGGAAGAGATTGAGGTTGTTTAACAATTACAGCTTGCTCAGCTCCACAATCAACACTATTTACATAAGCAGTCAGGAAATAAAAAACTAATTGCCCTGGGAAAATATGTTGTCAGAGACCTCTCCAGTGTACTGAAAGCAACAATATTAGTGTAGAGACTAACGTGCACCTGATCCAGGCCATGTTGTTGTTGTTGTTATGTGCCGTCGAGTCGTTTCTGACTCATAGCGACCCTATGCACAACAGCCCTAAACCCTGCTCTATCCTGCGCCAACCGCACCGCCTCTGACACACCCATCCC
>NW_006399843.1:2655352-2687862 GCF_000299155.1 Elephantulus edwardii
GCACCTTAGTCTCCAAAGAGTTACCATTGCTCTTCAGCACTTTGGAGAGGTCCCTAACAGCAGACTATCCCATGGCAATGCGCCTTTTAATTTCCTGGCTGCTGGTGCCAAGACTGTTGACTATGGTCAGTATGAGTCACAGGTAACTCAACGGCATGTAACAATAACAACAACAACAACACCATGGTGTGTTACATTAATTGATCTTAGAATATTAAACCAATTTTGCATTAATGGAATAAAATCTATTGGTTGTAGCATACGATTGTCTTTATATATTGCTGAATTCAGAATCTGACTTTTAAAGATATCTCTACCTGGGAAGAAATGCAGAAAGCACTCAAGTGCAATGATTTTTAAATACAATGTACTTGGTATTCAGAAAAACTATAAAATACAAATATCAGAATCTTCCATAACCAGGACCAACAATCCAAAATATTAAAAACAATTAAGTCTACAGGGTATCGCCTAAATTCCAAGTAACAATGTAGACTGTCCCTTCAAACTATTCAAGTTGGAGAGGTACTGCTCAATGGTAGAGCATTTGTCTCCAAAATACGCAAGTTTTAAACAATATTTTACAAATAATTTATTCACTAGGATAAGGCGAGCCAATTTACTTTTAGTAAAAGTGCTCTTCTATCAACACTATATTCAACACTACAGTTATCGGTTCAGAAATTTCCCGAAGCCTTCTAAAACACAATAAAGAAAAGTTCAAGCAAGGAAAAAAATTCAAGCCATAGTCAATTCTATTGTTTACAGTGGCAGTATACACAAGTTCAAATTGTCTTGTAAGTGACGCTGCTTACAGTCTTCAAGTTTTGCAACCACTGTCATCCTCCATCATGCTTTTCTGCATTGTTCCCTCCCCATTCACATAAACTCACAGTCAGCTAAGATTTTTTTAATGTTGTCTTTGAGTCATCATTGTCAGTTTGGTCTCAGACAGAACACAATATTAAAGAAGGACATTCTTAAGGGAGCTCTGGTGGCCTAGTGGCAAGAAGCTGCACCGCAATCCCAGATGTGCCTGGTTCGAATGCACCAGATGCTCTGCTGGAGAAGGAGGGACAATCTCCTCCTGTACCAGTCAGATCTGATTTGATGGTACAATGCACAAAAAATAATAAAATTTAAAAAAAAAATAGAAGAAGGACATTCTTTATTAGCACACTACAGTCTCAGACAGAACACAATGTTAGATTCTTTATTCGTGCGCTATGGACTTTTACTCTCTACTCCTTTGTGGTCTACAGTGAATATTATAGATTTATCATTAGTTTCCGGCCTCTCTTTCAAAATGAGTTTGTAATAGTCTGCGTCTTTTTCACAAGCGAGAAAGTATTCTTGGTACAATGAAGATTCAAATTTTGCTTTATGGTGTCCCACAATATTTTTCATAAAGAATATGATGTCACTTTTATCATCATTGATAGCATCAGGAGGACTGATTTCCTATAAAGAAACAGAATATTACTTTTAAAAGACATTGGAAACATTTGAATATATATAGTTTATTTTGAAGTATCATACAGAATTAAGGTTTTTTCCTTCACTAGAGTTAAGGGGTGGGGGGAAAGAAATCTCTGAATAAAGGTATACTTATCTCTCCTTCTTTATCCTCCCTACTATCTTACCATAATGAAAAGCACATTCAGGGTCAGGTCTCTAGCTTTATTCCAGTTTACCCATCAGATAGATTTCTTTTCCTTTCTTACAAAACCGAGTCCACATCTGTCCAAGATGAAGTGGATAATATCTTTGGGCTAATGCCAGTTTTGGTCTTTTCTAAAACTGCTGAAATTTAAAGACATTGGTATTTTTCACTAAAAGGCCTAAAGTAGCCTAGTTTCTGAGCCAATCGTGAAAGCAGCAGAAGTACCACCTCCTTCCTTCATCAAGACCTGGATCTGAAACTTACTATAAATAGACCCCATACTTATTCTAGGGCCAGGTCCCGGATAGCCGTAACGGCTCTTCAGCAGCTCTTGACTCTGTCTCCACCAAGCATTTCAATTATAAGATGTTACTGTTAAATAATATAGACTTGAACCTGACATGTGACCCACCATGGCAGTAGAACTGCCCTATAGGATTTCCTAGGTGGTAATCTTTAGGGGAACAGATTTCCAGGTCTTTTCTCCTGAGCAGTTGCTGATGGGTTTGAACTGCTGAACTCTCATTAACAGCTGATCACTGAACCATTGTGCTACTTGGGCTCCTCTTGAGTATTTCAGAAGTATTACATCACTGTCCTTCATGTAGGCAGGACAGTACTCTCAAGTGAAAGGTCAACTGCTAATCTCTATGTCTGTTAGCCACACAGGACTCTATAATTTGGTTGATTACCTGACTGCCAGTATGGCCTACACTTTTCCTTCACGTGGAATTTTCAGAATGGGTTAGAAAATATGTGGACTATTCAATGGTCTCTCAAGTTAATCTTGGTACTAACAGAAGTTTTGACTTCATTTTGATCCGATGGTGGCAGATTCCCAGGATTCTGTCACTGATGGAACTAAAGTAGCATTCCAGAACCCTTCCAAAATGCCTAGCAGAATCTAAGGTATGCGCCAAACATTATTAATTGATGAAAAAATGTATAATAAAACCTCTTGATTCTTTACCAGTAAGTGTGCATCCTGAACTGATGATATTGTTTTTGTTTCTGTTGTTGTGTACTGTAAAGTCAGAATCAACTCATAGCTGACCCTCCAGTGCATTTTCAGAGGCAGTTAATCACATGGGAGGAGACTGCCCATCCTTCTCCCATGGAGGGGATGGTGGTCTTGAACCTCATGCCTTCAAGATTGCAGTGAAGCTTCTTGCCACTAGACCACCAGAGATGTCTGATCTGATGATAGCATGAACGAATTTCTCCATTGGAGTAAATTTTCTCAGCTATCCATCATATAACAGATGTAAAGAAGAGATCCTATGCTGAGGAAACCAATCTGGGACTAAACTGAAATTTAATGTATAAGTGAAAAATAATCCTTAGCTAACATTCCAGAAACACGTCAGTAGAAGATGACCCTGTTGATTCAGATCTAGCAAGGAAAGTTATAGTTGGAAGTGAAGATGGATGTAGGCAGGATGAGTAATCTAACCGTTGTCTAATACCGTATTTCACAACAGAGGCAAGGAAGCCCTGAGGTATCAGATTTTCGTGGTTTTTGTATGGATCATTTAGAGTCAATATAGTAAAAGTACACAACATATTATTGATAATGAAAAAAATAATCGATGATTCCAAATAATCCTTTAGACTTTAGGACACTTCGGCATGGGAAGGTAAAACATGAATGCTCCAAGAGGTTAAGGGGCTCTTTAGATCAGGAAACGTGAACTTAACTTCAGGAATCTGAACTTAAGAGATGGTTAAGCTCAGCCCTCCATATGTTTTTTCATCCTCTCCCAAGTGCATTAGAAGATCCGAGAGAATAGTGGCAAAGCCCAGACAGCAACCTCTTGCAGCAAATCCTTTTCAAAGTTGTAAAAGTTCCTGACCAGAGAAAAACAGGAATAGTCCTAAGGATGAGGACATTGCAATTACTAACCAGCACAGATTCCACTACTTGACCATCAGTTTGACAACATTGGGAGTGACAAATTGAAGAGGAAGGTGTCTTATTAATGAGCAGAAAGAATATTTCAAGATCTGTTCTAAAGATCAAGGTGTCAGAGACAGGGTAATATCCATATGTATACAAAGGAAATTTGTTAATATGACTATTCAAAATTTAAGTACCAGACCCTAAAGCAGAAGATGAAGATATTGAGGATTTCTTTCAACTTCTGCAGTCTGAAACTGACCCACCATGAAATAAAAATGCATTAATAATAACCCGTGATTGGAATGGAAAAGTTGGAAACAAAGTAGGATCAGTGGCTGGAAAATATGGCTTTGGAGAGAAAAAAATGGTACTGATAGAATGCTGCATGATCAAAGTCCTATTTATTGCAAATACCTTTTTCCAAAAATCATTAAGGACACCTTACAATCTTGAGTATATCTTACTTGGATTTAGAGACCATTATTAAGAATAGGTTTGATGCACTGAACACAAATGACATAAAAGACATCATATATGAGAGAGCAAAAGTTCATTAAAAACACAGGAAAGCGAGAAAACCAAAACGAGTTTCAGAACAGACTCTGAAACTGGCTTTAGAATATAGAGAAGCAATTAGAAGAAATAATGAAGTAAGAGAGCTTACAAAAAAGAAGAATTTAAAAGAAAATTTCAAGGGACCTCTGGTCTAGTGGCAAGAAGCTGCACTGCAATCCCAGAGGTATATGGTTTGAATCCATCGGATCCTCTGCTGGAGAAGGAGGGACAATCTCCTCCTGCACCAGTCAGATCTGATTTGATAGTACACACGTACAAAATAATAAAATGAAGGGGGAAAAAAGTAACTAATTTTTTATTTTTAAAAGAAGATTTCAAAGGGAGTTTCAGAAAGATCAAGTGAGTGTTACGGAGAAGGACACCATGCTTGGTGAAGCTGAGGGTCGGTTAAGAAGAGGAAGACCTTTAACAGGATGGACTGGCACAGTGGTTGCATCAGTGCAGAAACAACTATGAGGATGGAGCAGGACCAAACAGTGTTGTGTTCTAGTTCACAGAAGGTCCCTAGGCATCAGAACCAGCATGATGGGATCTAACAAAGGACAACAGTCTACATCTATAACTGCCACTGATGTTCTTATTAAAGGGAAGCAAGAGAACAAAGACCAAGCGCTAACTCTAGTCCTGGCCTCCTCCTCCTTTTCCTCCTCTCTTCTTCCCTCTTTCTCGTCTTTCTTCCCTCTGTCTTCATCCCTTCCTCCAATCAATATTTGCTAAGTTTCTAACAGAAATTGTGAAGACAATTTAGTTTAGGTGTTACTTGCTCTTCCAAAGCCTTTTCTTCTATTTTAAACACATTATTGAGTTTATGTCTTTGATGATTTTATGTACTTTTTTCTTAAAATAAAAACCAAGAAACAAAACCTAGCTCTTGTGACGTAGTACATGGTGTGCTGTGCCACTAATCAAAGGCTGCTTGTTTGTGGTGGTATGAATCGAGCAGTGGCTCCAAAGGAGATAAGGAGAAGGCTGACACTTGCTCTAAAACTTGATGGAGGGTTGCTATGTGTTGGAACCAACTTGATGACATTGAATTATTGAGTTGTTTTTCTACAGAAAGACTAACCAGTTTGGTTCATGTGCCACAAGACTTAGATTTTCTCCCAGTTCCTTCCATGTGCCAAACATAATTTACATTTTTATTAATTCTCCCTCATTTCTCTCAACAAGTATTGACTTGGAGGTCAGGCTTATATTCCAGTTCCAAATCTGTGTCTGCAGTTGAATAAATTTTTCTCCATGTCACATGGCCTGACTACCCATCTCTTCCTTTCCTTCTCATTCTGATGCTCAGTAACAACATGCTTAACTCTCTCCATCGCAGTTCTCTAATGCCTCTAATTATCTAAATGAGAATCAAGCTAGGTGCCTATCAGGCCATAAGACTGAGGGCTCTGTTGTCATCTGAAGGCAGTAGCAGTGTGTTTTGAAAAGGAAGGATGGCTAAGGGATTTGTCCGGAGGTTGTATCTATTGTATACACACTATTCTCACATTCATTGTATTGTACAGTGCCTTTTTCCTCTCTCTTATTGCCACAAAGATTATCACTAACATTTCTTCATTGAGATCTGATGATTGTGAGAAAAGTTCTTTACTGGCTCATCTCCACTCAGAAAAGTCTTCCTGATAGGGATTTATTAAAAATAAATAAACTCTAAGTGGAAGGAAGTGGCAAAGACTTAGGCTAAGAAACGGAAGCAAACAATTAGAGGTAAAAATATTATCATCATAATTTACCAAGTGGATGATATAAAGAAAAATTGATCATATATCATATGACAAGATCTTGTTTTATTTCGGTGCAACAGAAATGACTCTGGAAATAATATACTATACTATTCTTAAATAGCACGTGGTCTCTGGATTCTTGGGGAGAGGCAGGTATGGAAGGCTCTGGGCGCTTGTGGCTTTCTCTGTGCCCCAAGTGTGGGTCGGCAGAGCGGACATGCCTGAAGAACTGGGAGGTCTCTGGGCCAGAGTGTTGGCCAGCATTTGGGCATCTGGAAACCCTATGAACCTGGAGAAAGGATGAAAGTTGTGCACGCAAGTGTCAAGGACTTTCATTCATAGGGTCGCTATGAGTCGCCTACAACTCAATGGCACTTAACAACACAGAGAGAGACCAGTTGGCCTAGTGGACTGAAAGCAATGCTACCAAGCCAAAGGTGGGTGACTCTAATCTGAGGCTCTATGGCCTGTTTTTCATCGATTTTGTTCAAACAGTCTTCTAGGTCTTATAGCCCTGGAGTGTCCACTTGCTGTACAGAGGTAACCTGTGGTCACTGTGAAGCTGAACACTGTGACACTGATGTGTCAAATGTGATAATGGTTACCCACGCTGGACAGTGTTTGGTGGTGCTCTCCAGCTGAACAAACTTGGAAGCATGAGTGGCATCCACTTCCGTAAATAGCTTGCCTCTGGAAACCCTATGAACCTAGAGCAAGGATGAAAGTCACACACGCGAGCGTCCAGGTCTTTTGTTCATAGGGTTGTTATAAATCACCTATGTCTTGACGACACTTAACAACAACATTCTTAAATAACGACACTATGAACGAAAGACCTGGACACTTGTATAACTTTCTTCCTTTCTTCAGATTCATAGGGTTTTCGGAGGCAAGCTATTTCGGAAGTGGATGTCACTCCTGCTTCCAAACTTGTTTTAATCGGGAACCTCCACCAAACACTGTCCACCACTGGTAACCATTATCACATCTGACACATCAGTGTTCACAGTATTCAGTTTCACAGCAACCACAAGTTACCTCTGTACAGCAAGTGGATAAACCAGGGCTATATGACCGAGAAGAATGTTTCACCAAAAAAGGCCTGAGTGCCACAGATTAAAATATATATTTTATATTTTTATTTTTATGCTAATTAGAATATCAGGATTGTGAAACTTGTGTTGTTGCCTTTCTCTCTGACAGGCCCAGATGTAGTACCATGAGGTTAAGGAACTTGACAATTTTAATAATTATCTATTTTAAAATTCTTTGCTTCTTGCTATTTCTGGTCAAGTCTACAAATACCATTGAAAATGAATAGAGGCTCAGTCTTACCTTAAAGTTAATAGTTTTGTTTTCACAGGAAAGTGTAGAAATTCTTCCTGCACAGTTCACAGAGATGGCTACCGACCTACCTCTTGATTTATCATCTCCGTACGATTTTATTATAAATAAGATCTGGGATGCATTATCTGAAATAAATATTAACAAATGAGAACACTAGGCAGAAGAAACTTTGCAAATTAGCATTTATGGAAATTACTTAAAGGATAGTTGTAATAAACCTGTTACCAATCCTGCACTCTGAGATTTGACCAGTCAGGAGGAAACTGGCCAGACTTTCCTTGAAACATATTTAAGTGTATATTACAACATACACACAACAGCTTTTTGAGTATTTTAATGGTATTCTGAATTCTGAAAGATTGTGTTTATTTTGTGTGTGCGCATGAATATGGTAAAGATGCATTTGTCAATTTAATAATTTTTACATGAATAATTCTGGGACACTGATTATATTAATCATATTGTGCTGCCATTATCACCAACCTGCTTAAAATTATTTCACCACCATTAATAGAAACTCAGTGCCCTTTGAGCAGTGAATACTCCCTCCCTCTCCCTGCCACCTATGATAACTACGAATAAACTCTGCTCTCTACACCTGTCAGTGGAGTCATACAATATTTATAGTTTTATAAAAGTAGAGTTATTTGTCTTTCTGTGACTTGTTTTCAATGTTAATAAGAATATTATAATTATATTTTATTAAGGAAAAATTACTTTTTTCTAACACATACTGTTTGACCTGGGCCTGAAAATGCAGGTATCTGAAATATATATGCATGTTTATAGGCAAGCAGAGAAACATTCGTTTTCTAAGTCACTTCAAAGTTCAGGAGGAAGACAGACACATTTTAAATCTTTGTGTGCGTATTTCTAAATGTTGAGCTTTTAAAAATGCTATTGAGCATATTCAGGTATAACCAATGGGAATTAAGGAGTATCAAGCTAGTGTATGTACAGTTAGTACAATTACAGTGAGGGACTTGGTGATTCAAACATAACCTTAGAGTGGCCTGATCCCCCCAACAAAGCACTTAATTTCTCACTTTTCACACCAACTAAAAAGATAAAGTTTCTTAAAAGTATAATTATTCCTGCTCCTGACACTTTCATGTAAGGGCTAAGTCTACTAGGGAAAGGCATAAAAAAACACAAATGGGAAGAAGTAACTTGTCATTTTTAGGGCTGCAAATATTAAAATACCTCTACAGTCAGAATCAGGCATGTCTTCAAACACAGCTCTTTTTCCTTGGTCTATGAAGAGAACTTGGTCATCTATGTTTCGTATGATTGCGTAACTCCTTGGTTCAATCCCCTGGAAGTGATCTGATTCCAGGTTTCCTGCAATATACATCAAATGTCATTGTTGTTATTATCTGCTGTCAAGTCACCTGCAATCTATAGTGAGCCTATGTACTGCAGCTCTGAACCCTTCCCTATCCTGAGCCAGTCTCACTAAATCTTACACACCAACCTTTATTACCCCAGTTACTGTATCAATCCGTCTCATCCGGGGTCTCTTTCTCCTGTGCTGTCTGTTCACCCTTCCGAGCACGATGTCCTTCTCCAAGTACTAGTCTCTCCTGACCACATGCCCAAAGTATGTGAGACAGAACTTCAAAATGCTAGCCTCCAAGGAGAAAACTGGTTTCACCCTCTTCAAGACAAACCTATTTGTTTTGTTGGCAGTCCATGGTATGTTCAAGACTTTTCTCCATCATCACAACTCAAAGGCATCAATTCTTCCTCTATCATCCTTAGCCATTGTCCAGCATTCTGAAGCATAACAAGCAATTGCAAAGACCATGGCCTGGAGTAGGCACACCTCAGTCTCTAGGCTGACATTGTTGCTTTTCAGCACTCTAGAGAGGTCTCTGACAGCAGATTTTCCCAGCGCAATTCATCTTTTGATTTCCTGAATGCTGGTGTTAAGAGTGTTGATTATGGATCTGAGCAAGCTGTAATTGCTAAAAACCTCAATCTCTTCTCCATCTAATACGGTCCTGCCCATTGGCCCAGTGGTGAAAATCTTTGTCTTCTTGATGTTGAGCTTCAATCCATACAGAAGACTACAGTCCTTGACCTTTGCAGCAAGCACTTCGGATCTTCAGTTTTTGCAAACAAGGTTGTGTCATTTGCGTAACATAGGTTGCTGATGAGTCTTCCTCCAATCTTGATGGCACACTCCTTCTCATAAAGCCTTACTTCCCAAATGATTTGTTCTGCATACAGATTGAAAAGGTATGGGGACAGGATGCATCCCCAATGCACTCTTCATGATTTTGAATCATGCAGTGTTTCCTTGCTCGGTTCTGAGGACTGCTTCCTGGTCCAGGTATAGGTTTAGCATAAGCACAATCAAGTGTTCTGGGATTCCCATTTTCTTCAAGGTTAGCCACAATTTGTTGTAATCCACATAGTCGAGCTCCTTTGCATAGTCAAGGAAACCAGATAGACTTTCTTCTTCTTCGTGTGTGTGTGTGTGTGTGTGTGTGTGTACCATCAAATCTGATCTGACTGGTCCAGGAGGAGATTGCCCCTCCTTCTCCAGCAGAGCATCTGGTGGAGTTGAACCGTGCACCTCTGGGATAGATAGACTTTCTTTTGGTACTCTTTACTTTCTGCCAAGATCCATGTGACATTGTCAATAATGTCCCTATTGCCAAGACCTCTTCGAAACCTAGCTTGTAGTTCTGGCAGTTCTCTGTCAATGTACTGTTTCAGTCGTTTCTGGATAATCTTCAGCAGGATTTTGCTAGTGTGTGGTATTAGTGATGTTGTTCAGTAACTTCCACTGGAATTAGGAAAATTAAATTTTTAAACACAACTGCTAAACAAGTATACTATGTACTTCAGCTTTCAAAAAAGTACTAACTGCACTCTACTGTTTCTGTGATGAAATTGGCTGTAGTTTTAAACTACTTCCAAGGGCACAGTCTGCTTCATCACTCACAACTACTCCACCTCTGAAACCTTACATTCAAACACTCAACCTTCCAATCATAATCTTGTATCCTTTTAATTTTATCACACTCTTACTTACGATACACGTTCTTCCATCTCATTGTCCTTTAGTTTCCTCCCTAACTGTCTCTCCCTGCTTTTTTCCCTGTCTCTGTGTAGTCTGGCTTCCATGACTAACCCTTTAATCTATCTTTTTGCCAATATTTTAAATCCATAACTTATTTGCCTTTCTATTACAAAACTCCAAATGCTGAGAAACAGTATACTCACTGCAAACAAATCAACTGGGCCTTCGATACTTCTTAGTTGTCCAGTTCAGCACTTTCTTCCAGAGCTCTTAGCTCCAGTTTCAAACCTTCTCCTTCCTCAGATCCTATGCTTTCATCATCACTTTGCCTTCACTTTCAGCAAATAACCACCTGCTATTCCAATCCCAAACATAACTTCTAGCATCCCGAGTTATTTCCTCGATCCTTTTCATGTCAGGGAAAAATGTGAAAAGGATGTCCTTCCTGGTATATAGGACTAACTGCATGTGTGCTATTCCTGTATCCTCTACTGGGACTTTATTTACCCATCATTCCTTCTCTTCCCTTAACTCAACAATTCTACTTCCTGGATCTTATCCATCAGGAACAGTCAGACAAATATATATCTGTAAAAAAATGTTCATGGGCACACTCAATATTAAAAAACAAACAGGAAACTAGGGAGTTCTGGTGGCCTAGTGGCAAGAAACTGCACTGCAATCCCAGAGGCATGAAGTTCGAATCCACCAGATGCTCTGCTGGAGAAAGAGGGGCAATCTCCTCCAGTACCAGTCAGATCCAATTTGAGGGTACACACACACAAAAGAATTAAAAACAAACAAACAAACAAACAAACAAACAGGAAACCAATGAAATATTTGTCAATTGAGAATACAATAAATCCACTTCTTTATGTGCTTACTATAGCAGTGGGCTCAAGTATATCAGAGATTGTGAGGATGGTACAGGATAGAACAGGGTTCTGATCTGTTGTTCATAGGAACGCTATGAGTCTAGTAGACTTGATGGCACTGGGGCCACTACAAAGTTACTATAATTGTCATTATTCATTGTCAGGGAAACAGGTCCACATATATCACTAACTGGGAAAAAACGTATCACAAAACTCATTGCTGTAAAGTTGGGGCTGACGTATAATGGACCTTTCAGCAGCTTTCCTGAGGCTGTAACTTGTATGGGAAGAGACTGCCCATCTTTCTCCTTCAGAGCAGACTGTGGAGTCGACTTGCCAGGGAGGCACCGCCTCTGAGTTAGCAACACAACTCCCCAGGGACTACTTTACCAGAGCTCAGGACAAAGCTTTAGGCAGAGTCTGTTGTGGCTAAGTGCTCAAAGTCAAGTACAACTCATAGCATGGAAATTAGGTAGAAAACAATCATTTTTAATAAAAATATAAGCATTTATGTGTATAAAGGTATGTACTGCAAGACATGTAACATCAAAATGATTGATTGCATTGGTTATTTTTGGGTGATTTTAATTTTATCTGTTATTGCCTTTCATCATCTGAGTTATTGATAATAAACACCCATATTTTTATAATAAAGAAACATAAAATTTCTCATTTTGAAATATAAACCCCTGTCATCAACCCTTTTCCTCTGTAGCTATAGCTTTGTTTCTTTTCTTTCTTTCCATTTCCCCCTTTCTTTCTTTTTAATGGCTAACTTTTGGGCAGAACTGTCTATAGCATTTCTTACTTTCCATTCACTGCTCTTTGCCTCTGTCTGCATTCTCTATCAATTGCTTTTACCAATAACACTAACTGCCTTATTCCTAAAATCTAATAGATGCTTCCTGGTCCTTGATTTTTAAGGGTGAAAATTCAATTGTCCACTGCCTCCATATGTTGGTAGAGGTTCTTAATTTTATCACTTAGGTTCTCTGTCATTCTAAGCTTGTTGAGGCCACATTTTTTGAGGGAAGATTAGCTTCCCTACAACTTGGTACTATGTGGATAGCTCCTCCTATGTGAGAATGGTATCTGTAGAATCTTGGTCATGTATCTGTAGAATCTTGGTCAGATAGCTAAAGATTTTGCAAAAAAAATTATACTTTACCATCATCTTCAGCTGAAGGGAGAAAAGAGAGAAAAAATATATTAAATTCTATATCTCAATTCAGAATCTTCTCTTCACTCTACTTTAAAAAACCCCAACAAACACTCTTTACCACCATCGCCCATTCTTTAAGCCCTCCCGTACTTGTGAAGGTCTTTTCTGACCTCCATCAGAAATATAATCATATCCCAATAAAATAGACCACGTTAGACATAGTGTTTCCTAAGAAAAGTCATATAAAGCCTCAAATCTAGTTTATAATTTAAATTTGTAGCTTAGAGGAAATTTAAAAGAGAGTACAGTTTATTTGTACACTTATTTCTTCAATGGAAAGTCACCTAAGGACTTACTATAAAGCATTTAGGTGGAAGAACTGCCTGTGAAAAGAAATCTTAAAGAATCCCATTTAAATTTATCAAATATCTTTACATAAGATATCCCAGTCACAGAACAATACTTAAAATATCTCCTATATAATATGTCAATATACTTTGGTTTCTAATAGCATCTTCTGAATGTACTCAGTTCTATATGATTTTCATGACACGTATCTGCAACTACTTTATGAGTTATGCTATTAACTGAAGGGCAAAATATTTTCTGGAACAAGATACCAGGACCTCAGACATATATTTTAGAAGCCCATTTGTTTCCCTGAGAAGAATGACATTAATATTACAATAGAAAGTTGGAGGAAAAATAAGTTGCTTCTCTTTGAAAAGTAAAAGAAAAATTCCTTCACTGATATACAATTCCCTGCCCTGTTCTTCCCTGCCCCAAGTACACGCCACTATGCAACCTTCATTCTGGACTCTTGTGATAACCATAATATCCTATCATATGTTGCTTTTAAACTGTTCTCTCCCTCATCTGTTTCAAGGCAGTACACATAATTTATCCAGTCTTACCCCAACCCTGATGTCAGTCCCATTCTACAACAGTGGTACTATGCAGTATTTGTCTTTTTGTGACTGAGATATTTCACTCAGCATAATGTCCTCCAGGGTCACCCATCTTGAATAATATTGCATGAGTTCCTTGTTTTTCAATACAGTTGCTTAATAGTTTAATTCACAACATTTTTTCCTGATTGAATTAATTTATCTAAAACTTGTATGTTGCCTATGCCTTTAGACTTACGTATAAAGTAAAGTGTATTGCCAATGAATTTCATTTCTACAAAGTTGATGTAATAGTCGTCTACTGGTTTGGCAGCCATCTTTATTCCTAAGGAAAGCAAAGAGTCATCTGTTAAGGGGAAGCCACTGTTTCTTTGTCATCTTATACACCTCCAGATTCAGAAGTCAGGGTATCAGCAATATGATAATGAACACTCTGGGCATTTAATAAATGTCAGCAGTCTTCAGTTTATGAACTAAATGTTCTTTCAGACCATCCCTTGTAATTCACCCAATATTTGGACATTCTAACATTGGTATAATGAAAGGGTAGATGTGTAGCCTACTATAGAAGTAAACTCTCAGTAGTCTTTTGTCGTTTTATGCCATCAAGTCAGAACTGATGCATAGCTGGCCCGCTAGTGGGTTTTCAGAAGCTGCAAATCACACAGGAGACTGCTTGCCTTTGGGTTGGCAGTGTAACTCCTTACACTGGCCTACCAAATCTCCTTACCAGTCATCTCTAGAAAGATAGAAATAGATTATCAATAGATATATAGCTGTAGTTGAGAATTCTAGACACATACCTAGAATCGTATGCTTTAAATAGGGATAGATTCCATCCTGTCTTACAAACAGTGAGCTCCCAAGGGTGAGATGCTGAAGTTTTCTGACCTTACTGTTAAAGTGCTATAGGGGAAGTAATGATCAAAATGGTGCTTCTGCCTGGGGTGGGGTCAAGATGGGAGGTTCTTCTTAGCAGCAGCAGCTTTTACACTGGAATTTGGATTTTACTACAATTTTTTACACACATAATGCTAGAATATATTCTTACTGTAAATAACAACAAAAACCAAAACACTTCAATAAAAGATTTGAAAGAACAAAAAATTCCTCTTCTCGTTCTTTCCTTTTGTCCTACAATAATATAGTGTGTGACCTTGCAGATAGGTCTACAGGCAGTGGTTCAAACCTAGGAAATTGGTGAATTTAGATAGGGGAAAAAATTATCTACTTATTTTCACTAACTAATTAGAAGGGCCTCTGGTTTCATAGTCCATAGTTTTGCGCTGCTAACCAAAAGGTTTTGGAAATTTGAATTTACCAATGGACCTTGGGAGAAAGATGGGCAGTCTCCTTTCATTAAGATTTATGGTCTAGGAGACCTGTATGGGTTACTAGGAGTCAGGATTGAGTTGATGGCAGTGTTTTGAACTGAGTTTAACTAAAATTTAGTATTCCTGCTATTAAGAGTGTAGGAAACAACCTATAGTATTATTAGAAGTATCTGTGACTATCATGAACAGAAATAAATATGAAAATGGTTGCATTACAACTGTTGCAGATATTGTGAAATATAGTCTAAGCTTATTACTACTTTGAAATTATAGAAGTTAGGGTTAGAGAAAGGCTTCTGCTTTCCTAAAGATTACAGCCAAGGAAATCATATGGAGCAACTCTATTTTCTCACATGAGGTCACTATGGGTCAAAAATTGACTCAATGGCACTGACTAACAAAAGCACAGTGTGAAAAGGATAACAGTAAAATGCTAATTGAATCTTTAAGAAAACAACAATTCAACTCATTGCCATGACTTGAAACCAACCCATAGCTGACCCTCCAACAGGTTTCCATATGTGTAAATTCTATAAGAGATTGACCGTCTAACTGGTGGGTTCCAACCACATACCTTTGGTTTGGTAGTGCAAATCCTTACCCACTCGGTCACTTAAGAAAAAGACAGAACAAATTTTATGACTGTCTTATCTAAAACTCTAGGATCTTTTAGGAATGTAGTAAGCAAGGTCTATTCTTACATTGTTGTTTTTGTTGTTGTTATGTGCCGTCGAGTTGTTTGCGATTCATAGCGACCCTATGTACAACAGCCCTAAACCATGCTCTATCCTGTGCCAATCTCATTGCCTCTGACACACCCATCCCGATTACCCCAGTCACTGAATCAATCCACCTCATAGAGGGTCTTCCCCTCCTGCGCTGTCCCTCTACTCTACCCAGCATGATGTCCCTCTCCAAAGACCTGTCTCTCCTTACAACATGTCCAAAGTATGTCAGACGAAGCCCCAGAATCCTTGCCTCCAAGGAGCAGCCTGGTTTAATCCTCTCTATGATGAATCTGTTTGTTTTCTTGGCAGTCCATGGTACATTCAATATTCTTCTCCAGCACTACAGCTCAAAGGCGTCAATTCTCCTTCCATCCTTCCTAGCTTTGTTTTAAAATTTAGTATTGATAAAAAGAAACGCATTCTACCATGTATTAGGAAGCTTTGGTGGCCTAGTGGTAAGAAGCTGTGCTGGAATCCCAAAGGTACACAGTTCAAATCCATGAGCTGCTCTACTGGAGAAGGATGGGCAGTCTCCTCCCATGTGATTTACTGTCTCTGAAAACGTGCTCAAGGGTCGGATATGAGTTGGTTCCCACTTGACAGCATACCGCAAGCACCTTGTATTATTATGCTCCTAAAAACAGGCTATGTCCAAGCCAGTCTTTAGGTAACACAAATGACTATGTTCTTATCTGCTAACTGAAAGAATGGCAGTTGGAACAACCTGGATGACAGATATGGTGATCAGATTCTGAAAGGTCATAACCTTGCAAACACTATGCTGTAGGACTATTCCTGCACCTATGGGCTCTCAATGGTTTGGAATTAATTCAGCGAGCAACAACTGATAATAACTACTGAGACGACTTACTAAGTCAATGAGTGAATGAGTGTAAAGAAAATAGTTACCAGAGTCTCAGAGTACAGGGACTATGGTCAACAAAATAAAAATACTATACAATATTTGAACCTACTAATTAATTACTGAACATCTGCAGTGGTAATAAGTCTCTCTCACTGCTTGCTTCTCTTTTTGTAAGTTAAAAGGTGATACAGGCCATACTCCTTATATTTTACATCTGATCAGGGCTGATCACCCAAGAACACATCACAGGGTATAATTACATAATTGCTATGTATGTTATTACATAACTGTCAAACCATTGAGAAGCGTGGCCCCGTCAAAATGACACATTTTCAGTGGCCAGAATTCAGTCCATGACAGGCCTCATCATTTCTTCACTAAGTAATACATTGTCATGTTTTACTGGAAGAATGTACTTTTGAAGATCTCACACAATTCAAGATTAATTTTCCTTGGGAATAAGCAGGAAATTTATGAGGAGATATTCTTAGAGCATGTAACTCTACAATAACCAAAAATACTTTCTACTATCTTCCTGGCTTTTCACTTTCTCAGAATTATTACACATGCTGTACAGAGTGAGAATTCACACAGACCAGTCTATCATGGCGGCAAGGTGGCCTTCTCCAAATAGCATTCTTACCTCTAATTTTTGTTTCAGAGTTATTGATTTTTAGCAGAAGCAGTAACAATCTCTGATAATATTGTTCTCACAAATACTATCATGTCAGTAGAATGTTATGAAAGCAACAGTATAGTAACGACACATATATCTCAAGGATTTCTGAAGTGTGGAAACAATTCCTTGGCTTACATGATTCTACCATGGAGAATATTACTTCCATATAGCAAAAGGATAAATAATTTATAACTCAATTGGTCTTTGAGCTTTGAAATTCATGTAGTCTAGATAGACTACTTAATGTAGAAAAATTAACATTTTCTTGGTTGTGCTTATAAAGTGATACTAGTATTTTTATGTAGTATTTAATTTTTTTCCCAATTACATTCATGTAAAATGAAACTTTCAGTGACATTTAACTTGACTAAAGCTTGCAAATGAGAGTCATCATCCACACCTTGATCAGAAGGCTAAGGAATTGGAACTTTTTTACAAGAAAAATATTGACTTATTTTCAGTATGCAAAATTTTTCTTTTAAAAAAACTCAGTCTAATAGCAGTTTTGTGAATGGATTAGATGAGCAAAATGAGCGAGAGACCTGGAAACAACCTCAGAAGCAATTCTAACAGTTAATTTAAGAGTTGACAGGACTATGAGTAAAAGCTGTGGCAGTGGGGATAGAGAGGAAAGGATGAATTGAAGGAGGTTTAAACCAGTGAGATTTTGTAATGTGTCAAATAAAAGAAGATAAAATGAAGGATGACTTAAATTGTAAGAGAGGGACATCATGCTTGGAAAGATGGAGGGACAGCAAAAGAAAGGAAGACCCTGAGTCAAATGGATTGATACAGTGACTGCAGCAATGGATTCAAGTGTCTCAGAGATGATAAGGATGACACAGGATAGGACGGAGTTCAGGTCTGATGTTCACAGGGTCACTATGAGTCATACTCAATTCAATGGCACCCAACAACAACAACAACTTAAATGTCAAGACTTGGATTTGGTAATTCATTGAGATGTGATCACTTTCCATGAAAATGGAAAATGAAAGAACATGTTTAAATAGAGGGGGAACTTAATTTTTGCAAATTAAGAATATGTCACAGAAGCCAGAGTGAGAAGAAATTTCAAAGTGGAATTTCTCGAAATCAGATGCTAGTATGTTGTTATGTGATGTAGAGTAGGAAACGCCTCATCGCTGACCCTCCACTGGGTTTTTCAGAAGCTGTAAATCATGCAGAAGGATATCCATTTTTGTTTTGGACCAGCTGGTGAATTAGAACTTCCTATTTTGGGGTTGGCAGAGCAGCTCCTTACCACTAGGCCATGAGAGCTCCTCATAATTAGAATACAAACTCTAAATTGTTCACTGATTCAGATCATTAGAAAGCTACTGTATTCTAAGATTAGTTTGAAGAAAATGGGGGTAGTAGAAGTCAGATTGCTTATGACTGAGACTAGAACAGGAGTGAGGAAAGAAAAGGCAATGAGTCCAAATAGTTTTAGGAATTTTGGCTATAAAGTAAAGAAACAGTAGCAGTTATTCATTGGGAAAGACATAACTTACAAATTTAATTTTTGACCTCCAGATCCAGTTCTAATTATAATTCCTTTCCAAAACCTATCCACATAGTCTGTTGTAACAGAAACCAGGGGTTCTTTCTTGATGCCTTTACCTTACTTTCCCCATCTGATAAACACTGTTGATTCTAACTCAGTAATGTCTCCAGAACTTGGTATCTGTTCCACCCCACCGTTGTTGGGTGCTGCTGGGTTGACTATGACTTACAGCGACCCTATGAATAGATAGGAACCTTCCCATATCCGGAGCCATCCCACAATCTTTGACATGTTTGTCAGTCAAGTTAAATTAAGCCCTCATCACTTTTGGCATTTTAATATTTGTCTACCTGATTTTCTTATTCTAGACATTTTGCCATTCCATACTACTGCTGGCTACTATTACCTCTGCCAGGCCAGATTTCCTCCCAGCTTTTATTTTGCTTGCCAAACTCGTTCTTCACGTGCTAGCTTCCAATTCAAATATTTGCTCAAAGAATGCTTCCCTGACCTTTAGAGCCAAACTATATCAAACTATACGTTCTCTTCTTAGGACTGCCTCATCCTCTGTTCATGCTTCTGAAATACTCACTATACCGAATTAAGATGACATTGATTCCAGATAGATCTGTGCAGCTTCACTCTGAGTTTAAGGTAAGATTTTCAACTTCCAACACCTGGAAGGATCGAATAAATTACACACTAGGAACTCAATAATCTTTGTCACATGAATTAATTCTTGCTATGTGATAAAACCTGTCACCATGACAACAGTGTATAAGAGAACTTGCAGGTTTTTTTCTTAATGTCTTAAAACTTTTACTCTATCTGAAAATCAATGGAAAAAAAAAAGAAATTGAGGAAGACTTGAAAACAGATTTTTAAAAACAATAATTTTTGATCCCCGGCACCTCCACCAAAAAAAAAACAAAACAAAACAATAATTTTTGTAGTATTCTTTCTTCTTAAAATTTACTTTCTTAGATTTCACATGTCTATTATTTATCTTCTTTTCCCATCACTCTTTTTGTTAGGTCCTCAACACATCTATGACTACCAAGTGTGTTTTCTCTGAGCTTTCTTCATCTTCCCAATTTTTTCCTTTTCCCTTTTCATACATTTTTATTTGCCTTCTTAACTTTAATCTGTTAAACTTGCAATTCTATTTAGTTAAAATATTTTTAATATTTCATCTCAGATTCTTACATTATTGACTTTTAAAAGAGCTTAACACTTCAGAAAGAAAGGTAATGTAGCATTAACTGAATCATGGAATAACAATATTGACAAAGTGTTTTACTCATCTAATAATCCTCTAGAAATTGGGCTGAGACTGATAGATATTATCATTACTAAAATTAGGGTACATGAACAATCTTATGTGGACAAGTCATTGCTTGATGACAGTGAGGAAGACTTAAAGTGCTTGCTGCAGAAGAGCAAAGACTACAGCTTTCAATATGGATTACATCTCAACATCAAGAAGACAAAAAGTCTCACCACTGGGCAATAGGCCTCCATCATGATAGACAAAAGAAAAGATTGAAATTGCTGACAATTTAATCTTACTTGGTACCAGCATCCAGGAGAACAAGACACATATTGCATTGGGAAAGTTTGCAGTCAGGGACCTCTCCAAATTAATGAAAAGCAATGATGTCAGTTTGAAGACTAAGATGAACCTGATTCAGGACACTGAATTGAAAATTCAGGATTGAAAATCCTTGCTATATATCTGAGGGCTGGACAGTGAACAAAGATGAAAGAAGAAAAATTGATGCCTTGGAGCTGTGGTGTTGGAGAAAAGTAATGAATATTCTATGGACTGCCAAAAGAACAGATGTATCTTGGAGAAAGTGCAGCCAAAGTGATCCTTGGAGGCAAGGATGATGAAGTGTCATCTCCCATCCTTTAAGGTTGTTAGGAGGGGCTTGATGAGAAAGGTGGAGAGTTGTTGACAGAGAGGAAAAAGATCCACAACCAGATGGACTGACATAGTGATTGCAGGAATGGGCTCAAATATGTCAAAGATGAAGAGGATGACAAGGGATAGGACAGGATTTGGACTTGGTCATAGAGCCACTATGAGTCATACTCAAAATGAGGTTAATCTAACAACAACAACAACAACAACAACAACAACAACAGTTTCTTAATTTGTATTAAGAAATTGAATGAATCTATCTTCATGGTATTTTCTAATTTCAGTACATTGTGATTTTAGATTCTAAGTAAATTGCATGGAAAGAACAATTTATGTTTGGCAAGTAACTATTTCAAGTAACTTTTTTCTCATAATTCCACTTCTTCATAATTACAAGACAACACATATTTACTGAGTATTTATTTTACAGCTAAAGGAGTCTCTGAGGAGCCTAAATGCTGTACTAGCTAACAGAAAGAATGACTACAAGCTGGTAAGAGGCACTTTGGAAGACGCGTCAATCTGCATGCAAAGCCTATGGAGCAGTCCTGCTTCACCTACACCGGTTGCCTGTAAACTGAAATCAGCTCAGTGGCAACTAATAAGAAGAGCTAAATTACCAATATTGTTCATTCACCAAAGTTTAAAAAAATACTATGAGAAGTAAAAATGCCTTGAATCTGAAAAGTAGCTATGATTATGTTTGTCTTCTGTGAAATAGGTATGGGATGAAATGACAAATCTTTATAGCATCAAGATCAATGTTTAATTTTCCAGGTTTAGAAAGTGTTTATAACCTTGGAAACCTTCCCATCTTTTCAAAAACAAATTGCTTTTCAGACAGGAAAAACTGATCAACACCACAAGGAATTCTAAAGGGAGTTCTTTGAACCTAGAGCCAACAAGGACAGATAAAATTAATATACAAGGTACATCATTCTGAAATGAACCTAGACACAGAATTACACAAAGTGTAATACACATAAAGCACTACAAATAGGGAACCAGAGGTATCAGTCTTCAAATGATAGCAACTGCAAAGCATAAAAGATGGCTAAGAAGTAAAGTACAGAACTTCTAAATGGAAAGGAAATCAAGAAGATTTTAAGATTAAGAGGACGTTTTTAGACTTGGAATAAAATAGTAATATATTGGCTAACTAGCAAGAAATTTAGGAAACCTCATCAAAATGAAAAAGAAGAAAATCGGAAAAACCTAGAAAGTATTAAAATGACAGCAATAAAAAGAACTATGAGATATCATCTCACCCCAGTCAGAATTGCAAAATTTAACAGAACAGCAAGCAACAAATGCTGGCGAGGTTGTGGAGAAACTGGAACCCTTATTCACTGTTGGTGGGAGTGTAAAATGGTGCAACCACTGTGGAAGGCTGTATGGTGCTTTCTCAAAAAGTTGCAAATAGAGATACCATTTGACCCAGCATTCCACTACTGCCACCCAAGCATATATATGCACAACCATGTTTATCGCGGCTTTGTTCACAATAGCAAGGAGGTGGAAACAACCTAAGTGCCCATCAACAAATGAATGGATAGAGAAGCTGTGATATATTCACACAATGGAATACTATGCTGCATTGAAAAACAAGGAACTCATGCAATATTATTCAAAACAGGTGACCCTGGAGGACATTATGCTGAGTGAAGTATCTCAGTCTCAAAAGGACAAATACTGCATGGTGCCACTGTTGTAAAGTAGGACTGACCTCGGGGTTGGGAGGAGACTGAGAAGGATGGGTTCAATAATGTATACTGCATTGAAACAAATGAGGGAGAAAACTGTTTAAGAGGGGAAATTATTAGGTATTTTTGTCATGACAGGAGTCCAGAGTGAAGGCTGTATAGTGGAGTGGACCTGTGGGAGGGATTGTAAAACAATGAAAGAATTTTTCTTTTACTTTCCCAAGAGGATAGTGTACTAGGGGGGAGGGTTGGAAGGGGAGAAATGTGCAACAATGAATGAATGGAAATCCAAAGTCTATAAATTTTCATTGAAATTAATAATAAATTAAAAAAAAAGAATCTGTTGAATAGTAAAAAAAGACAGCCATAAAAGAAAAGGTCAGAAAAGACATAAACAAAACGAACTCTGCACAGAAAAGTAGACAGAATGTGGAAACCAGCACCACCACAAAGCACTGCATAACATGAATGCATACAGAGGACATTAGGTTAAGCAAAACAAACTCATTGCCATTGATTTGGAACTGACTTACAGCTGAGCCTCTATTGGGTTTCTAAGGCTGTAAATATTACACAAGCGAGGACTGACCATCTGTTTCCCTCAGAGCTATTGGTGGATTAAAACTACCAGAGAAGCTAGGCCTTTGGGCTAGCAGTACAACTGCTAACTATGCCCCCAGAGCTCTCCTAAGTAAAGCAAGCCAGTCACAAAAGAACTACTATGGTATAACACTACTATCAAAAAAAGTTAAGGAAATGTATATGCACAGAGTTCATTGTAAATGGTTACTAGGAATGAGAAGGGAGGAGATGGAAATAAAAAATAATAGATAAATATAACATATTGAGCAGACACTGTAATTAATTATATGAATTTATCATAACGCTTTAGAAATGTGTATGAATTATTAAATGAAATTATAATTCTGTTATAAAACAAAATTTAAGTGTTACAAAATAAAATGTATGTAAATGATAAGATGAAAAATCAGTATGACTTGTTAACTTTCTCTAAAATAAAAATAAATTTAAATAAAGAAGGAAAAAAGAAAACTTGCCATCTTATGAATGTATTGAGTGGGTGGCAGGGGTTAGAGCGAAATGAAGTCTTAAAGAGAATAAATAAATAGTTAAAAACAAAAGGTATATTTTACCAACTATTAAATACTAACTAAATCAAGTGCAATACTATTTTTGAGAAGCAAAAATCTCAAAGTAAAATATGATAAAATGGAACTTATATATTTGGAATGGCCTTGGATAAGAAAGAAAATAAATGTAAAAGAAAATTAATTAAAAATTTAAAAATCAGATAATAATAAAAACAATAGCTCACACACATGGAAGCAGGAGTGGCATCCACTTCCTAAACAACATGCCTCTGGAAACTATAAACTTTGAGAAACGATGATAGTTATAGAAAGGCTTCAGGTCTTTTGTTCATAGGATTGATATGAGTTGTGCTCAACTCGACAGCAATCAATAACAACAATAACACACAAACAGATTTGTATAGATGGAGGGAGTCATGGTTACTGCTTGGTAGACACACAAGTGTACGCATGAAAGATCATGTATGTGATAAAACAATGCTATACTATAGTGAAGAGAGAATTTTTTTAATAGAGTTCGGGTGTTTTTTTCTTTGTTTTTTAATTCTCCTTTGTGATTAGCTGCCTCTGAAAACTGACTAGAGTGTCAGCTCTGAGTCAATTCTCACTGAACAGTACAAAGCTTAGTGGAACAGTCTTGCTGGGGGGGAGCAGTGAATTCAAGTGGAAGTTGGCTTAGGTTATGGAGGGATTTTGAATGTCATGTAGAAAACTCTGAATTTGATCTTATGGGCATAGGTTATGCTGCAAGTTACTGAGGTGGTATGAAAGACAATAAAAATAGGTTAACTATGACCATTCATGTGGTTGTTGTTGTTATGTGCCGTCAAGTTGCTTGCGACTCATAGTGACCCTATGTACAACAGCCCTAAACTCTGCTCTGTCCTGTGCCAATCACACTGTCTCTGACACTCCCATCCTGATTATCCCAGTCACTGAATCAATCCACCTCATAGAGGGCCTTCCTCTCCTGCGCCGTCCCTCCACCCTCCCAAGCATGATGTCCCTCTCCAAGGATCTGTCCCTCCTTACAACATGTCCAAAGTATGTTAGATGGAGCCTCAGAATCCTTGCCTCCAAGGAGCCGCCCAGTTTAACCCTTTCCAGGATGAATCTGTTTTTTTTCCTAGGAGTCCATGGTACCCTCAATATTCTTCTCCAGCACCACAGCTCAAAGGCATCAATTCTCCTTCTGTCCTCCTTGGTAATTGTCCAACTCTCTGATGCATAACAAGTGACTGAGAAGACCATGGCCTGTATCAGACACACCTTAGTCTCCAGAGAGACACCATTCATGTGGTAGGAATATTATAAGCAAGTCAGATTAAAAAAGGCATCTTGAGAGAAGAGTGAATACAATTTGAAATAGCTCTAAACAGGCAAAAACAAAAGAAGATTTTAAGGGTATTTCAATTGGAGTATGAAGGAATGGGAAAGATCCCATGGGGAGGGACTTTAAAATAAGAGGTAATGATAGGCATAGATCAATGGTGATTGATTTTATAAAACACAATGTATATGAATGATTGTATGAAACACAATGTGAATGCAGGAATATGTGAAGCACAACGTACAGTGAAACAATGTATTCAAATTTTGTATGTGAACAAATAGAAAATAAAATAACTTTAAAAAAAGCCACAACACTAACTCGACCAACCAATAACAGAGTAGATGGCATAGCACTGGGAAATATTTTATCGTTAAATTGTCATAAGTTAGAACAGACTTCACAGTAACTAGTAACAACAGTAAGATATTCTAATTTTTGTTATTCACATTCTAAAATAGGAAGCTCTGGTGGCTTAGAGGATAAGGATTTGGCTGCCAAACAAAATTCAAGTAGTTGGAATGCCCCAGTTCCTCTGTGGGAGGCAGAAGGGCAGTATCCTCTGATGAGTCTGGAGGGTCAGCTGAGCTCCCTTGGACAGTCAGCTATGAGTTGGCTCCAAATCAATGCACATTACACAATACAACATACTTTGAAGTAGAGGTAATTGATTGGCATTTTCTTAATTAAAAAATAAGATACTGGAGAAGTATTGTGCAACTGTAGCTCAACCGAAGGGTGGAGATGCATATTCCAGCAAGATGAATAAACCTGGGCAAACATTTTTTTTGTGTGTGTTGTTTGTTTTTAGTACACTTGATTTGGAGTTGAGATTCCGTTATGATGAGTCCTTGATGACTCTCAAATATCGATTCTAGAGAAGTCAAGATCTCAAAACTATTTTCATAATAAAATTCCAAGATGTTATTTCTCTTTTTCATACTTACTGTCTAATAATGTAGTTTGCCAGAGGCCGTGTTATATGATATGGCAGTTACACCAAAAGCAGATAAGACTCCAGCTGTTTTTATTGATTAAACCAGACAATAAAAAGATTTGTAAAGATTAAGCAAAAAAAAAAAATCGTTCTTCAAGCTACATTTGTTGAAAACAGTTATTTTAATGAAAATATTTATGTTAGCACTTAATATACTTGTTTAAAAACTATTTGATAAATAACTATTTAAAAATTTTCATGGTTTTAATCTCTAATACAGTCAATTATAGAAATGGAATAAGTAACAGACAAGCAAAAACTCTTGGAGTTTTTGATCCATTTTTAAAGAGTATTCTGAGACCAAATTGAGAATTTCTTCTCAAAGTGCTATTTTCCGATATTTGATAAAAGAGAGAAAAACAATGTCTAGTCTTATTTTGCCTGTGATTAAAATTTCTATTGACAATCACAGGGATGGAAAAGGATTTAAAGTCTTCACAATCCCTTTTCTAGCTTATGTATCCGTAATTGTCATGCTCGAGTTTCAAATACAGAGAAATAGTATCTCTGACCCACGAGACTTCCTCCCAGAGCGGGCGAACCTAGAAGGTCCCTTTCGTTTTCTGCAGCTCTATAGATAGTAGAGGGTACTTACCAGTCTCTTGAGCAGCGAAAGCAAGCAGCTAGGATCACAGGAGACAAGGCAACAGTTTCCTGCGGTTGCTGTCTGTCCCGACCCAGCAGCAGTCTGCCCAGGAAAGACACCGCCAGGGCCAGGCACTTGAGAGAGAACCAGAGAGTTGGAGGGAGGAGACTGCAGCTGGCACGCCTTGAACCCGCCTTCAAGTGTGGGTTTGTTTAGGACAACAGAATTTGAAATACAGCGTTAGAAAACACAGATACTTCTTTTCACACAAAAACTTTATTTTAATGACATCATCTCTTCCGTGAAAGCTCAGTTCCCAGCATCTCTGAAGCCCATACGTCTTTCGGAGGGATGTCCGAACACATTTTTAAAAAGCACTTTAAAAACTTTGCTAGCAAGCACTTGATTTTTGCCACTTTATTCTCTGTTTTGAGACTTTCTGGTCGCACATTCTTTGGCACAAACATGTTTACCAGATTATGCAAATTTTTATATAATTACCCATCAATCAATCCTAATGGAGTTAGTTGATGTTTACAATGAAATAAACCATGGCTCTGAAACTATAACGTTTAAAAAGCAGAGTGTAAATAATTCGTCTTTGAACATAATTAACAGAAACAAAATTTCTTAAACTTTTTTTTTCTTGAATCTATGCCACAGAGTATTAATTTGCTTGGAAAAGCATTAACAAGGTGACTTAGCGTGTGTGTGTGTGTGTGTGTGTGTGTGTGTGTGTGTGTGTGTATTCAGAGATATACAAAAACAGAGGAGTTTTAGAGGTAGGAAGCTAATTGTTTCCATAATTAGCTAATTGTTTTAATTAAATAAGATCAAAGCTAATAAAAATATCACATCTATAACAGTGATTACAAAGGCATTCAGTAGGAGGGATGATATGAGGACTTGATATAGAGACTATTAGAAGAAGAAGAAAGTAGGGCATTTTAAAAGAAGATAAATACTGATATGACTGAAACTGAAATACCGAGTTATCTGTAGTGTCCAATAGGGTCAATTAACATGAAAGCATTGCATGCCATCAAACAGTGACCAAAAGCAGAATACCAAACAATTTTTAATAGCCTGTTACCAGTGACTTTTTCCCAAGTTATAGAACACACAATTTACCAATTTTTAAAGCTTGAGAGCAAACTTTTTCCTTTAATATAAAGGAATCCAAATACCCTAGTGCCTGCTTACTTCATAGGATTGTTTAAAAGATAAACAACTTTGTAAAAATTTTAAGCAACTAGATAACTTTAACTGTCCACTTCCAGACTTCACTTTGCACCAATTTATTCTTTAACTTATGCATCTGGAGATAAGATTTAAAAATAAAATGTCCATACTGTTAACTCAATCAAAATATGGTATTTTAGGTATAAATTCCCCTCCACTTGGAAACATTTTAAGAACTGAACTGATAACCATTTGTTCAGCTATACAAACTAATGGCTTGAGGAGTATCAGTATTTCCTGGATTTTGGATTTAAAATATCACTGTCAAAATAACACAACAATAATAACAACAACTAAGAAGAGTTAAACACTGAATAGGCAGTTCTCTATTTTTCTTTTTTGAAAGGAAACATTATAACCAAAGTATTTAGGTAGGACATAGTATCATGGTAAAAGAGAGTTCTTTAAAGTTAATGCACTTAGTTTGATGAAAAACTTACTACTTTAACCTCCATTTTATCACAAGTGGTGAAAATTTTAACATGGTTTAACATCAGTTCTTAGTGTTAAAAACTGTACTATTACTTTCACTACAAAGAGATTCATTAACATTATCAGGCTATTGTGGCTATGTGCTGTCAAGTCAGAACAGACTCGTAGTTGACCCACTAACCAATTTTCAGAGACTATAAACCACATGGGAGATTGCCCATCTTACTCCAGAGAAACAGCTGGTAGATTCAAACTGTGTGCCTTTGAGTTGATAGCCCAGTACTTTATCCACTAGGCCACCAGAACTCTATAGCATTACTATGGCAGGTTCTTAAAAAAAAGCCCTCAAAACCAAACCCCAAAAGCATTAAGTAACTTGATAAATGTAGACAGAGCTCCTCACTTTAAGATTTAGAACTCATGCTAAGTTTAACAATTTTTTAAAAAAATTTAAGCTTCAACTCTATATTTCATAATTTTAGCAAATCAAGCTAAACAAACTTAAGAAAATTGGCATTTTCAGAAACAGCAACTAAATGTACATTTATTTGTACATGCATGTGTGCACTCACAGTCCCACATCCACCACCCTCTCCAAGCTTTGATATTAACATTTAAATTCAGGTGAAAAAAGAGAAAAACATTCATGATCTCTCTCTCTCTCATTGCCGTAAGTTGGAGACAACTCATAGTTGACCATCCAGTGGGTTTTCAGTGGCTGTAAATTGAATGGGAAGAGATCTTTCTCCCTCAAAGCAGCCCGTGGATTCAAACTGGCAGCTTTTGGGTTGGGAGTGCAATTCCCCACTCAATATGCCATAAGAATTAAATATATAATGTATATATGTTACTAGTATTTGATAAGGAATGAATGTGTACTTGGAATTTATGGAGGGATACTGTTGACCTTTGTTTTATGGAATGATAATGCTGTTTTTGTCTTTTATTCCATGACAAACGGGATATGTGTTCAAAATGTGTCGGTCTTTGAAATTGCAGGTCAAAGTCTACACCTTAAAGTGCCCAGTGACGCTAAACTACAATTATATGAGCCACAGTGTTAAGAATATTTTGAAAGCTGCTAATTAAGTCAACTAGGACTCCTAGTGATACAGTGGTTAAAGTGCTTCATTGCAAGCTAAAAGGTTAGCTGTTTGAACTCACCAAATGTATAGCAGGAGAAAGATTTACAGAAATATTTATGGCTTTTGGTATTCTATGAAGTAGTGTTATACTCTTCCCTATCGAGAGCTCTTGTAGCCTAGTGGTAAAAAGCTGTGTTGCCATCCCATAGGCGTGCAGTTCAAATCCAACAGTGGCTCTGCTGGGTAAAGATGGGCAATCTCCTCCTGTGTAATTTACAGCCTCTGAAAATCTGCTGAGGGGGGTAAGCTATAGATTGGTTCCAACTCTGTGGCACATAACAAAAATATAGAGCAGCTACTGTAAGGCGCTTTGGTGGCACAGTGTTGTGCTAGCAGTTTAAATTCTGAACCATTGTGTTAATGGTAGGCTGGCACCTAGATAGCTATTTAAGGTCACCAAATGCTTGGAGGGAGATGGATGGGCAGTCTTCTCTCCTAAAGATTGACAGCTTGGGAAAAAAAGTGTCACTATGAGTCAGAATGAACTAGACAATAACAGGTTTGATTTTACAAAGTAGCTGTAAGCCAGAAGCACGCCACTGCAGTAGGTTCATGGTTAACTGAATAAATTAATTGATGCAGCTAAAAGAGGATTTTCTGAAAGCTCATAATTAACTAAATGAATTGATGCTCCAAGAAAGAAATTTTCTAAGAAGGTGGCTTATCAGAATTTGGTTGCACCTCAGAAAAAAACAAAAGAGGAAGGAATAAAGGCTCTGAATCTAGAAACTTTGTTTTGCATCAGGTCAGCTCAGGTTTTAAAACTCTCTCTTCAAACTTTTTCAGTCTGTATGCTGAGCTAATCATTTGAGATGCTGGACTATATGAAGGCACCAGGATTGGAAGAAGACTCCACAACAACCGACATTATGTGTATCTCTCACTTGATGTTTGTTATTGCAGAAGACAAAAGACAAGAGTAGTCAGTATGAGTTACAGCTCAATGCCAGGAAAACAAAAATCCTCACTGAATTTTTAGTCCTCACTGGACTAACAGGCAATATGTGATAGATGGGGGAAAGTTGCCAGTGAAATCATTTTAATTGGTTTCACAATCAACACCAGTTAAGAAAGCAAAAGACTTGCTGAATTGGGGACAATGTACAGAAAATGACCACTCCAAAATGGTAAAGACCAAGTATGCCAGTTAAAAGACTAAGGACTCATCTTTACTACAGGAAAGGATTCTAACACCTGAGCACTTAAGATGTGTCTCTTCTCCGAGGACCTGAAAGCAGAATTTAAGGAGGCCTTCCAGTGTTTGATCAAATAGGTAATGGCAAGATACTGTACAGCCAGTGTGGGGACATGATGAGGGCCGTGGACAAGAACCTCACCAATGCTGAGGTGCTTATGGTCCTTGGAAACCCTAAGAGTGACGAAGTGAAAGTGAAAGTCCTGGTTTTGAACACATCCTGCCTCTGCTGCAAAATGTGACCGAGAATAGGGACCAAGACACCTATGAGGACTATGCTGAAGGTCTTCATGTGTTTGACAAGGAAGAGACTTGCACCGTCATAGGTCCTGAAATTTGTCATTTTCTTGTCAGAGAATGAGATGACAGAAGGTGAAGTAAAGGTGCTGGTGGCAGGGCATGAGGACAATAATGGTTGTCTCAACTATGATTTATTTATCAAGGTGCCAGACTGTGGGATGGAGCTGGTCCATGTGGTACTGACTGACTGAGGCAAGCCCTTCTGGTGTTCCCAGAGCCTAGTGACTTTCTTGTATGAGACTTTATATAACCCTGAAAGCCTTCTAAGCTGTTGCAACACCTTTCCAATCTTGTCTCTCTTGGGTAATGCTTGCCAGCAGCATTCACCATACAAGTTTGTAAGAAGCTGTGCTATAATCCCAAAGGAATGCTGTTAGAATCCACCAGCTGCCAGGCAGAAGGATGGGCCATCACACCCATGAGATTAAACTGCTTCTGAAAGCTGGTCAGCTATGAGTCAGTTCCAACTTGGCAACACACAACTACTCTAGAATGGGGGGGGGGAATACTGAAGAGCCCCACATCTAAGCCATGCTAGTGTAATCCGAGTGCTCCTTAACGGCAAGAATGGTTAAACCTCGTCTCACATATTTTGGCTGTGTGTTCAAGAGGGCCTGGGAAATGTAGAGAATAGAGGAAGCGAGGAAGAACCTCAACCAGGTGCATCTACAGCGTTTAACAATGGGCTCAAGCACATCAGAGACCCTGAGTGTGGTTCAAGAGATGGCAAGGTTCAGATCTGTTGTTTATAGGCTTGCTATGAGTCGTAGGTAACTTGGTGGCACCTAAAAGCATTCTTCAAGCTGTTTTAAAGAGAACGTAACATTTAATGCAATAGTGGAAATAGCTTTAGTATTTGATGTCCCTTTACTGAGATTTCAGGCCTCTGGGCATCACTCCTGTCTCGCTATGGCAGCCCTTCCTGAGTTCTTCTTGGGAAACCAGTTTTAACTCTTTTTCTTCTCCACCAAAGATAGTGTGAGAGGCTTCGGGATCTTTTTTCTCAGGCATTCCATGCGCAGGGGCAAAGCTATGCACGCTGGTTTTCAGTGTGAACACCGACGTCTCTGCACGCGGTTGCACACGGTGGGCGGGGCGGTGACGTGACTCACGCGCTGCCTGCCGGGAGCTCTGCACACGGCCCCTCATGGCTGTCAGATATATTTGGGCTCGCTCAGACTGGCTTTTCTTTTTCGCGCGCTTTTGCTGACGAGAAAGGTTCCTGGGGTTCTGAGGAGTAAACCTGGGGTGGGGCTGGAGGGGCTGTGATGCAGTGAGGGGGGACAAGCTCCTTTTCTCAGGGAGTGTGATGGTGCCTGAAGGCACAAGTAGAGGAGAAAGAGGGGGAGAGAGGACGAGGAAAGCAGAAAGTTGGAATCTCTGGGGTGGTAGCACTGAGAAGAAAAAACTGCCGTAGCGTTTGATAATAACTAAAGTCAGGAGGGCCACAGAGGATCCTGCTTGGTTATAGGGAATGATGAGTCTTAAAAGAGTGCTGGTGCCTTGGACCAGGCCTGCGTTCAGACAAGTTGAGGTCTTCAATTATGACAGAAAAATAAGCTTATTTAATAAAACCCAAACAAAACAAAATAACCACCCCCAAACAAACAACAAACCCCACCCCCACCTCCCAATTACCTAGTTTAGAAAAGTTCAGTTTGACAATGTTTACGTTTTGGTTGTGAAAGGAGAGCAGACGTTGAAGGGGGGTGAAAAGGGAAAAGAGGACAGCCCTCATGTTGCCGTCTTTAAAACAGTTGCCAGCTTAGGAGGCCTAGTAATAAAATCAGACTGCAAATGCTTAGGTGTGGGGTTCGAGTCCAGCTGCTCCGCGGGAGAAAGATGCTCATTCTCCCGTGACAACCGGTGGAGGGTCAGACCGCTGCACAACAGCAGCCACGAGGCACAGTTGGCAGTGCAGCGCATGTGGAGTATTTTCTACCCGTTCTAACGGTAGAACTTAGAAAAAGCACCGATAGGAGTGTATGGGCTTTACCAACCAGAAATCCTCTCTGTACATGTTCCTGTCTTAGATTGAATCATTACCGTTGTATAAGTTAGAGTTTCAAGGAGAGCTCTGGTGGCCTAGTGGCAAGAAGCTGCACTGGAATTCCAGAGGTATGTGGTTTGAATCCACCAAAGGCTCTGCTGGAGAAAGAGGGACTATCTCCTCCTGGATCAGTCAGATCCTATTTCATGGTGCACACACACAAAATAATAAAATGAAAAAAAAAAAAAA
>NW_006399843.1:2691444-2704314 GCF_000299155.1 Elephantulus edwardii
TTTTGTTTTTTTTAAGGGGGGTTGTCTTTTTGGGTGGTATTTTTTTCTTCTAAGAAAGCATCTGCCTTTTTGTCCCCCCTTTTTCCCTCTCCCAACATAACAATCGTGGTAACAGAATGCAACTGCTGATTTACCGATGTATTTAATGTAAGTAAAAAAGGAAAAAAAAGAAAAAAAAATCCATCTCCTTTAATATTAAAATTTTGTGAAGATAAAAGAATCCCAAATCAGCCGTCCCTGCAATGACGTAAAAGTGCCAAAGACATAAATTTGAGTGCAAAGAAGTTGTTTAGAATGATGGCAGTGGTACATTTGCACTAGATGCTGTAGCACTTTGAATGTAATGCCGTGAAATACTAGCTTATTCTGGAGGCAATTCACATGAAGGATTTTCAGTCAAAGGAATGCAGTCATTTTTTTTTGTGTGTGTGTGTGTACGGTCAAATCGGATCTGGCTTGTACAGGAGGAGATTGTCCTTCCTTCTCCAGCAGAGCATCTGGTGGATTCGAACCGAGCAGTCATAATTTTGAAAGGTCACATAAACACTAGTTGGTAGGATGAATTAGAAAAGTGAGAAATTGAATTAGGTGGCAGATGAGAAACTAAAGTAAAATAGTGGCCATCGGAGTGCAAACAAAGGGAAGTTTACAAATAGAAGGGTTCAAGAACTGTGTAGTCTAGAGTTTGTACCTAAATTTGGCTTTGCTGTAAACTGCAGCTCATACCTTTCAAATATGATGGCAAGCGACCTTGTGAATACTGATACTAGAAACTGCAAGAGACCAAGAGAGTTGGAAGTAAGTAACCTTGCAGTCTTAATATTTTTATGTTATTTTATATACCTCAATTTTTTTCATTTAGAAAAGTATTGTTGATAATTCTAAGTTTAATGTTTTTGTATTCTTAGAAGTGTTCAGTAGTTTCTATATTGACTCCATCTTCTTTTTTCTCCCTACGAAATCTCCAAGAAACTATCAGAAATTTTTTTCAATTCTAAAATGTCACATCAATACAGAAGTGTCAATGCCTTAATTATGCATAAGACTTTAAATAGTTATTTTTATATAATAAGTTGTGTGGGGATTCTGTTTTTAAAGGTCACAGTACCTTGTCCCTTTTTCACTACTAACCTTAGGAATTGATCTGTTTTGTTTGGTATACTGTTTTCTCTCATAAACATCATATTTTGGAAAATTTTGCAGACATTTGGGTGTTGTCTAAACTACATTTTTCTATTTTATATTGCTATAGAACTATCAACTTGTTCAGAATATAAGAAACTTTTCTTTTTTCCTCATCTAATAATTTATACACATTTTGTTTCAGGAAATCTTTTTTTAGGGAAATGAAAATGGTATGCAAATCCTTATTTAAAACCAAGATAAAATCAGTAGGTTGAACAAGGTACTTCTTGAGCCTAAATGTTTCTTTGGTAATAAATTTCATATGATTAATTAGAGCATTAGAATATATAATTTCTGACATGTATTTTTCTGGAAAGTGTTTTCTTTGCCCTTTTTAGAAAAATAGAGTGTATATGTCCTCATGATCTTATTGACTATTATGCCTGTTATCTTTATTTTCTTCTGTTAGCCTCAAATGCCAGATAGTCCACAGCGCTCTTCTCTTGGAAAATCAGATTCAGCATTCCTTGAAAACGTTGGCCTGTTTTATAAAGATGAAACCCTGGATAAGGCTTTGAATGGTAATGTATAAATTGCTTATATCTATCTAAAAAAAGATTACAATGATTTTATAATGAAGGCTTCATTCCGTGTATAACTTATTTAATGATTTTTTAACAGACATGAGCAAGGAAGTTAATCTACTGTTGTCTGCATATGCAAAGATCTTAAGGCACGTACTTATAGTTTATCTTCTTAAAAATATACTTTTTGTTATAAAAACTTTATATATAATAGGAAGGAAGTTACTTTGTCAGGGAGCTCTAGTGGTAAGGAGATGCTTTGCCAATCTAAAGACATGTAGTTCAAATCCACCGGCTGCTCCATGGGAGAAAGATGGACAGTCTCCTGTGTGATTTACTTGTTTTGAAAACTCACTGGAGGGTCAGCTCTGAGTTGGAACCAGCTTGATGGTACATAACGACAACAGCAACTTTGTTGGCACAATAAGGTATCCAAGTAATTGTATTTTTTTAATTTAAAAAAGTGTTAATCTAATAAATTAATAATTTTTAGGTAGTAATCTTAATTTTTTCTTGAAATGTCCTTTGTTTTCTTACTGCCAGAAGTATTACTAGGCTGGCTATATTTTTTAAATGTATGACATATGTTAAATTGTCAGTAAAATTTTTCTTGAGGTGAGCTCTGGTGGCCTAGTGGCAAGAAGCTGCAACTGTAATCTCAGAGATGCACGGTTCGAATCTACCAGATGCTCTGCTGGAGAAGGAGGAACAATCTCCTCCTGTACCAGTCAGATCTGATTTGACGGTACACACAAAAAATAATGAAATAAAATAAATTAAAAAAAATTTT
The DNA here is from genome assembly GCF_000299155.1 of Elephantulus edwardii. NCBI lineage: Eukaryota > Metazoa > Chordata > Mammalia > Macroscelidea > Macroscelididae > Elephantulus > Elephantulus edwardii. The sequence goes on from NW_006399843.1 coordinate 2,693,944, forward strand.
CTTGAGAAAAAATTTGGCTGAAATGAATGATAATAGAACAATATTAAAAGCAAAAATTAAATATTTATTGTATTTCACATAAGAGATTGGCTGAAGATAACCTTGGCAAGTAATTTCATTCCTAATATAATTTAGAAATTGAATTTAGACTGTAGGATGTATTATAGTAATATTGGTTAAAAAGTACCCTTTTTGTATAAGGTACAATAACAACTTTAATGAAAAATTTTTATATCTTCAAAGTAAAATTTGAATATTTTGTTGACCTGTGATCATGTTTCAGAAGGCATTTAAGAAAAATCCCTAGACAGTCATTGTATTTGAATAATAGTTTGTGAAGCTACTAAAAGAACAGCTTAGTATTAGAGTTATGCCATGTAAGAGTTGCTTTCTGTTGAGTGAGATTTACTAAGAAGTCAAAAATACTTGAGGGATTAAAGAGGAATACATTTACAAGGCTTCTTGGTGTACAAAGTCATTAAATGAAATTGATAAGAAATAATATGGTAGTAAAGAATAGCACTATGATAGTGTGTTTGGACTTTATAAATATTTTAACATAATTTTCCCCCCATTAGTGAAAGAGCAGCAGTAGATGCGTCTTACATTGATGAGATAGATGAACTCTTCAAAGAAGCCAATGTTGTTGAAAACTTTATCATACAAAAGAGAGAATTCCTGAGGCAGAGGTTTATAGTGATTGCAAACACACTGCACAGATAAAGTTGTGTATTTAAGTTGAAAATTTAAACTGTAGTATCACAATATTATTGTAATGAAAAACTGATAGCTATGCTCTGAAAACACTCTAGTTCTTAAAGAAAATATGTACCTTAACATACAGAAGGAGACACTCTTTGAATTTCTTTTCTAGATTTACTTAAAACAAATATAAATTTTCTTTTAAATCTTCTATCCTTTCCTAAGCATGAAAAGGGAATTTAATTTCATAATGCTTAACTATATTGCATTTTTTCATTGATAGTTTTTTTTAAAGTTAGCAGATGGGTTTGAATATAGTTTAAAATTTTATTTTATGGTATTACTTTAAAAATTACATTATTAAAGAGAATTTGTCTATTTTCATATTATATAATATATAACTGCGTGCTATTACTAGTTAACATGATTTGTATCTTTCAACTATTAATTATATATGACTAATAAAATTTCTAAAGTAAAATGTTCTTGTGTTAAAAGCAATAAAATAAATTGTTAAAAAGAACTGTGATTGAGCTGACTTTCGTACATATTAACCCTATAGACATCCGTAGTTAATCGTTACTATTCAGAAGCTTAACAAAGAGTGGTCTGGGATAAAGATTAATGGTCCAATAGTTTGACTTAAAGAACAAGACAACATTGGCAAGTCACTTCAATTCTATTATAATTCAGAGATTGAATTTGGCACAGAGGGTCTGAAATAGCGATGTAACAACAACAAAATTCTCCCTTTATTATAAGGTACTACAACAATTTTACTTAAAAATTCCAATAAGCTTAGAACTATATATGGGGTAAATATACTAATTGTAGCATCCTTTAAACCATAGCACCTTTCAATCATTTGAATAATTTATATTTTGTGTATTTTGCCAATAATAGACAATACTACTATAATAGTCACTGATGCATAACAAGTGATAGCAAACACTATGGCCTGTATCAGATGCACCTTAGTCTCTGGATAGACACCATTGCTCTTCAGTACTTTGGAGAGGTCCCCAGCAGCAGACTTTCACATGGCAATACATCTTTTAATTTTCTGGCTACTGATGCTGAGATTGTTGACTGTGGAACCAAGCAAACTAAAGCTGTGAACAATCTCAATCTCTTCACCATCCATTCTGATGCTGCCAGTTTGTCCAGTGGTGAGAATCTTTGTCTTCTTGATATTGAGCCTCAAACCATATTGGAGGCTGTCTTCCTTGACCCTCTGCAGCAGGTGCTTCAGGTCCTCCTCAGTTTCAGCAAGCAGGGTTGTGTCATCTGCATAATGCAGATTGTTGATGAATCTTCCACCAAGAGTTGGATAGAAGGAGAATTGATACCTTTGAGCTGTGGTGCTGGAGAATAGTATTGAGGGTACCATGGACTTCTAGGAAAAAAACCAAATTCATCCTGGAAAGGGTTAAACCAGGCAGCTCCCTGGAGGCAAGGATTCTGAGGCTCCATCTAAGATACTTTACACATGTTGTAGGGAGGGACTGATCCATGGAGAGGGACATCGTGCTTGGTAGGGTGGAGGGACAGTGCAGCGAGGAAGGCGCAGGAGAGGAAGGCCCTCTATGAGGGGGATTGATTCAGTGACTGGGGTAATCGGGATGGGTGTGTCAGAGACAGTGTGATTGGCACAGGACAGACAGAGTTTAGGGCTGTTGTAAATAGGGTTGCTATGAGTCGCAAGCAACTCGATGGCACATAACAACTCTAATAGTTGGAGACTTCAATAGACCACTCTCAAGAAAAGATAGAATTACCAGAAGGAAACTCAACAAAGATGCTGAAGAATTATATCACACAATAAACCAACTCAATCCCATAGATATTTATAGTCTAATGCACCTCCCAAAATCACAGTATACCTTCTCCAGTGTGCATGGAACGTTCTCAAGAATAGATCACATTTTAGGTTACAAGGCAAGCATCAATAAATTTAAAAACATAGAAATAATACAAAGCATCTTTTCAGACCACAATGCTACAAAGCTAGAAATCAATAACAAGAGAATAAAGGAAAAAAAAAGAAAACAAACCCATACATTTTGAAGCGGAGCAATACCTTCCTTAAACATGATTGGGTACTAGAAGAAATAAAAAATTAAGAGGTTCCTTGAAACAAATGACAATGAAAACACAACTTACTAAAATCTCTGGGAAACAGCCAAAGCAGTAATCAGAGGTCAATTTACAGCAATGAGCAAACACATCAAAAGGCAGGACAAAAATGACCATTGACTTTCTAACCCAACATCTCCTACAAATTGAAAAAGAACAGCAAGAAAACCAAACACCCTCTAAAAAAACTGAAATTATAAAAATTAGGGCAAAGATAAATAGAAGACAAAAACAATTGAAGCCATCAACAAAACTAGCAGTTGGTTCTTCGAAAAGGTCAATAAAATTGACAAACCACCAGCAAAACTAACAAAGGAAAAGAAGGTAAAGACAAATTATCTGATTAAAAGATGAAATGGGGCGAGCTCTGGTGGCCTAGTGGCAAGAAGCTGCAACTACAGTCTCAGAGGTGCACGGTTCAAATCCACCAGATGCTCTGCTGGAGAAGGAGGAACAATCTCCTCCTGTACCAGTCAGATCTGATTTGACGGTACACACAAAAAACAATGAAATAAAATTTAAAAAAAAAAAAAGATGAAATGGGCAATGTCACACAGAACCAATTAAAATAAAAAGGCTAGCAATTACATATTAGAGAGCTCTGGTGGCTTAATGGTAAGGAACTGCACTACCAACTCAGAGGCATGCGGTTTGAATCCACCAGTTGCTCCATGGGAGAAAGATGGGCAAGTCTCCTTGTGCAATTTACTGTCTCTGAAAACACACTAAAGGGTTAACTATAGAGAAGTTCTGACTCAATTGTATGTAACAACAACAATAAGGTGGAAAGGGAGTTTTGGTGGCCTAATAAGTTGTACTACCAATACAAAGGATAGGGTTTGAATCCACCAGCTGCTGCTTGGGAAAAAGATGATCAGTCACCTGTGTGTTTTACAACCTCTGAAAACCTGCTGGACAATCATCCATGAGTTGATTCCATCTTGAAGACCATAAGGTTGAAGCAGGTAGAAAGTATTTTTGCCTTGCTGGTTTCTAAATGCTAAAATTGTGTTTCATAATATAAATATCCATACAAGAAAGGGTAACAACATGAAATCGTATTTACTATGATAGTGATTATTAAGTTTTTTAAAAAAGATCTTAGAAGTATATTAATACACAAGATAGGCAGAATGTCAATAAGATAACTATAGCCAACAACAATCAAACCTGCAGCCACTAAAGGATTCTGACTTACAGTGAGTGACCTTGTAAGACAGGCTAGAACTACTGTGTAGAGTTTTCAAGGTTGTAATTTTTTATGGGAGCAGATTACCATATCTCTCTCTTGAAGAGTGATTGGTGGACTAAAACCACAGGATTGCCATACTACTTAATGAGTTAATGTTAAATGTCTGAATGGAAATCCAAGGTCTCTGTAAATTTTCATTAAAATTAATAATAATAAAAAATTGACTTAAAATATTGTCTGGATTTTGAGCCATTTTTTTTACTTAAGAGAATTCTTTAGTATTCTGAATACAGGGCTGTCAAGTCTGTGCTGTCATTTTAAAGAAATGCATGTAACACATTTTTTTCAGCATAAGGCTAACAGATTGCTTTAAAGTATTTAATAATATACTTGGTCTTTGTTAATGGTATTACTATTATTCAGCATCAGATTGCCAACTTTGTAGGTTTAGAAAATATTTATTTGATTTGTTGTAATGAAGCATGTGGTTGTGTGCCATTGAGTTCAAACTGACCCATAGCTGACCCTCCAGTGTGCTTTCAAAGGCAGTAATCGCTCAGAAGGGTGGAGGGTCAGCACAGGAGAGGAAGACCTCAGATGAGATGGACTGATACAGTAACTGGGGCAAAAGGGGTTGGTGTGTTGGAATCCGTGATACTGGCTCAGGACAGGGCAGTGTTCAGGGCTGCTGTACATAGGGTCGCAGATGACGGCACATAAAAACAACAATCATGCTGGAGGAAAATATCCATCCTTCTCCTACAGAGCAGCTGGTGAATTCAAATGGTGTGCCTTCGGGATAGCAGTGCAGATTCTTAACCACTAGGCCACCAGATCTCCAGTTAAACATAGGTAACTGATTAACTGATTTTAAGTTGCATTGTGTTTATTGGTAAGCTACTTCTTAGAAGTTTCTGAAAGATTACTTATAATTATGTGCTTCATATTTTGATAACTTTTAGTAAAGTTCGCATGTTGTTATATACCATAGAGTCACTATTGACTCATAGCTGACCCTCCACAGTAGGTTTTTGAAAGCTGTAAATCATGTAAGATGGGATTGCCCATTTTTCTCTCATAGAGTATTTGGTGATTCAAACTGCCCGTGTTTGGGTTGACAGGGCAACTCCTTCCCACTAGGTCACCAGAGATCTCTTAGACTATCCATATATTGTTAGATGCCATTATGTCCACTATGATTTACAGCCACTTTATGAACAACAGATCTCAGCCTTGCCCTATCCTGCACCATTGTAATGATCTATGTCATACTCAAGTCCATGGTAACAGTCATCACTTCAGTCCCTCTTTTTTTAAATTTTTTTAATTATTATTAACTTTTATTAGTTTCAATGAACATTCACAGGGATTCTGGGCTTTCACTCCTTCATTGCCGCACCATTCTCTCCACCCTCCTCCCCAGTTTGTTCTTCTTTCCCGCCATCCGAATGTCTGTTTTAATTGTCCAATTGCCACAGTGCTTGTCAAAGTCAGTTCTGATTAATCTCCTTTGTCGGTGTGTTCTTTGCCATTCCCTATCACTCCTCCCTGAGAGAGACTTCACCCTGAGTCATAAGGAAAAGGGGATGGCGTATTCTCTTAGCTACTTCCTGCTGAAAAGGGACGCTGTGGGTTTCAGGGTGAAGATCTTCTCTCACTACTCTAAAGGGCCCCTTTGGCAGTAGGAAACACATAGACTATTATGGAGATTGATTTTGGAATTTAGATGCACTCTTATTTGATTGTGCTTGGCTGTACATGTTCATATCCTTGAAGATGTATCATGGGGGTGTTGCAACCTAGAAGACACAAATTTGACTAACAAGTTATAAGTACATGAGTCAAAAATTATGGAAAAGTAAAAGAAAGGATTCTTTCACTGTTTTACAAACCCTCCCCCAGGTCCCCTCCACCATGTAGCCCTCGCTCTAGACTCCTGTGATGACAGAAGTACCTAGTCATATATCTCTTTTAAACAGTTTTCTCCCTCCTCTGTTTCAGTGCAGTATACATTATTGAACCCATCTTACTCAGTCTCTCCCCAACCCCAAGGACAGTCCCATTCTACAACAGTGGCATCATGTAATATTTGTCCTTTTGTGACTGGGATATTTCACTCAGCATAATGTTCTCCAGAGTCAACCATTTTGAATAATATTGCATGAGTTCCTTATTTTTTAATGCAGCATAGTATTCCATTGTGCGAATATACCACAGCTTCTCTAGCCATTCGTTTGTTGATGGGCACTTAGGTTGTTTCCAACTCCTTGCTATTGTGAACAAAGCTGCAATAAACATGGGTGTGCATATATCTGCTTGGATGTCAGCTATGGTCTCTTCAGGGTATTTTCCCAGTAGTGGAATTGCTGGGTCAAATGGTATCTCTATTTGCAACTTTTTGAGAAAGTGCCATACTGCTTTCCACAGGGGTTGTACCATTTTACACTCCCACCAACAGTGAATCAGGGTTCCAGTTTCTCCACAACCTCGCCAGCATTTGTTGCTTGATGTTCTGTTAAATTTTGCTATTTTGACTGGGGTGAGATGATATCTCATAGTTGTTTTAATTTGCATCTCTCTTAGGGCTAGGGATTTTGAGCATTTCTTCACGTGCTTGTTAGCCATCTGAATGTCGTCTTCGGTGAAGTGCCTGTTCATATCCTGTGCCCATTTTTCTATTGGATTATTTACCTTTATCTTGTTGTGGTGCTCAAGTATTTAATAAATTCTGGATATAAGTCCCTTATAGGGTAAAAAGGGAAGCCACTGACTGGAAAAAAGTATTCAGTCCCTCTTTTTGACATTCTTCCTAATTTGCTGATTCTTTACCTTTCCCAGTGTGATTATCTCTCTCCAAGGCTGATTCCTCTTGAAAATAGGCCCAAAATAAGTGAGATAAAGTTTCACTGTCCTTGCTTCTAAAGAGCACTCTGGCTGCACTCCCATCAATAGTTTTTCTTTGGGCAGTCCACGGGATGTTCAATATTCTCTGCCAGTACCACACTTCAAAGGCATTCAGTTTTCTGTCATCTTTGCTCATTCTCCAACTTTCACATACGTAGGAATCAATTGAAAAGACTCTAGAGCTTGGCTCAGGCTCCCATTATTCTTTAAACTGACATCCTTACTCTCTTGAATTTTGGAAAGGTCCTTAATAGTACAACACCTTTTGATTTCTTGACTGCAGTTTCCGTGGTTGTTGATTGTGGATTCAAGTAAAACAACTCTCATCTTTCTCCATTTATCATGATGCTGCCTATTGTTGCAGTGGTGAGGATTTTTGTTTTTTGATGTTTGTTTTTTGCATTTTACAATGTAACCTGTATGGAAGACTTTGATACTCTGCAGCAAGTGCTTAAAAGTCTTCTTTACCTTGTACAAGGAAGGTTGTGCCATCTGCATAATGCTGATTGTTAAGTCTTCTTTCAATCCTGATGCCACATTCTTTTTCATATAGTCTAGCTTCTCAGATGATTTGCTTAGAATACAGATTGAATAAATATGGAAAAAGGTGCAATCTTGATGCACACTTTCTCTGATTTTAAATCATGCAATGTCCCCTGTTCTGTTGGGATCGTCTTTATCTATATATATGTTTCAAATGAGCACAATTAAGTGTTCTGAGATTCTCATTCTTCTCAATCTTAGCCATAATTTGCTACATAGTCAAACACCTTTGTATAATCAATAAAACACAAGTATACATCTTTCTGGTTTCTTTCTCTACTTTCAGCCAAGATCCATTTGATATTAGCACCTTTTACATCCAACTTTAATTTCTGGTAGTTTCCTATACTGTACTGTTTCAGACATTTAAAAATATTTCTTAACCAAGTTTTAGGTGAATGTGCTAGTAATTATATTGTTCAATAATATTGACAATTTGTTGAATCACCCTTCTTGGGAATGGGAACAAATATGGATCTCTTCAAATCAGTTCACCAGGTAATTGTCTTCCATATTTGTTGACAAAGGTTGGTGAGCACATCCAGGGTTGCATGTTTTGTTGATATAGGTCATTTATTATTCCACTAATTCATGGGGCCACATTTTTTTTAATGTGTGATTTTAAGAAAAATATTGATTTGCTTAAAAAGTTTATATACATTATGTTTCACACTATTCTTCATTCACATTGTGTTTCATATAATCACTCACATGCCCCATGCATTATAAAATAAATCACTATTGGACCTTGTCCATCATTACCCTGTCTTTTCAGGTCCCTGCCAGATCATTCCCATTTCCTTCATCCAGGCCACATTTTTTTGTCAGTGCCTTCACTGAAGTGAAACTTCACTTATTCCTTCAGTACTATTGGCTTTTGATCGTATGCTACTTCCTCTAACGGTTCAATGATGACTAATTTGGTTTTGTACAGTGACTGGCTAACTTCTATCTTCCTTTGATGTTTCCTGCATCATTCAAGATTTTGCTCATAGAATCCTTCCATGATGAAACTCTAGGCTTGAATTTGTTCTTCAGTTCTTTCAGCTTGAGAAATGCTCAGTGTGTTCTTCATTGTTGGTTTTTTCACTCCAGGTCTTTACAAATTTTTTTTTAATTTTTAATTTTTTATTTATTTATTTTTTTACAGAGGTTTTGGATTTCCATTCATTCATTGCCGCAATTTTCTCCCTTCCCACCCCTCCCCACCAGCTCACTTCCCCCTCCGAAGAGAGAAAAAAGGAAAAAAAAAGAAAAAAAATTCCTTCATTAGTATACAATTCCCATGTCTCTTCCCCCCACGCCCCACCCCAAGTACACTTCTCTATGCAACCTTAATTCTGGATTCCTGTGCTAACCATAATACTCAATCATATATCACTTCTACAAATTTTGTTTTAATACTTTGCTTTCTTCGTGAGCTGCCATTTCAAATGTTCTGTTAAGCTTTCTTACCCGAGCATTCCTTCCCTTTGTTTTCACTTCTTTTTGTTTCAATGCATGTTTCAGAGTCTCTTCTGGAATCCATTTTTGTCTTTTTCCCCTCTTCCTTGTCTTTGTGAGAATCTTGTGCTGCGTTCATGGATGATGTCCTTGATGTCATTCCATAACTTGTCTGGTCTTTGGTCATGTAATGTTCAGTGCATCAAATTTATTCTTAAGATGGTTTTAAATTAAATTGGGATAAACCAACGTGGTATTTTAGTTCTTGTGGTCTTGTTTTAATTTTCTTTATCTTTAATGTGAATTTGCATATGAGTAGTTGAGGTATATTCCACAGTAAGCCACTTGTTTGGATTTAACTGCTGATACTGAAACTTCTCCAAAGTCTCTCTCAACAGATATAGTCAGTCTGATTCATACAGTCCATCAGGTGAAGTTCATGTGTATAGTTACTGCTTATATTGTTTTAAAAAGTTATGTGCAATGAATAAGTCATTGATTTTAAAAAATCCATTAATTTGATCTCCGGTCTCTTTCTGTCATCAAGTCCATATTTTCCAACTACTAGTCCTTTTTCCCCCCAACTTTTGCATCCCAGTTACCAAGGATTAATGCATCCTGATTGTATATTAGATCAATTTCAGACTGCAAAAGTTGGTAGAAATTATCAATTTCTTCCTCTTTGGCTTTCATGGTTGATACATACATCTGAATAATAGTTGCTAGAACTTCCTTATATGCATATGTATCCTATCATTCACAGCATTATTCAGGAGAAAACTGTGAAATGCTCTTTGTAGCAATGAATGCCACACATAATTTTTTTCAGTTTGTCATTTCTGGCATAGTAGATCATATGATTGTGTAAATAAAAGTGGTGACAGTACCAGTGCACTCTGGTCACTAATGCCTTGGATGCCAATCTCTATGCTTTCTGTTTCTTTTTTTTTCTACTTCTAACTTTCCTAGATTCACACTCAGTAAATTCTATGTTCCAATTATTAATGGATATTTTCAGCTGTTTATCCTCACTTTAAATCTAATCACATCAGAAAATGAAGATCCTTCATTGGGTGAAAGTTTTATTCCATCCACGTTATTACGCAGACTTTCCTTTGAGGAAGCAGTCACATTTTCAGTGCCTTGCAACATGAGGGGCTCATCTTCCAGCATTATTCCCAACAGTGTTCTGATGTGGTCCATAAGATGTTCAAAGGCCTATTGTTTCCAAAGTAGATTACCAATTTTTCTTCTTAGTCTGGAAGATTCACTGAAATCTGTTCACCATGGATGACTCTGCTGATACTTGAAATGAAAGTATCATAGCTTCCAGCATCACAGCAGCTCATAAACCACCTTGGTATGGCACACTAACAGACAAATAGTGAGACTACCTATGTTGTTGTTGTTATGTGCCGTTGAGTCGCTTGCGATTCATAGCGACCCTATGT
>NW_006399843.1:2706319-2715068 GCF_000299155.1 Elephantulus edwardii
CACAATCAGCTTCTGGCCTAGTTTTCACAGCTGATATTGAGCTAATGAGACTACCTATATGGATAAAAAACAATTATCTTACAGTTGAAGCATGTAATTGCGTGAATATGATTGCCATTTAATTTGCAGTTTTGACATCATTCTGATTTTGAGATGTTACAAGTTTTAAGTTATTTTCCATTATTCACTAATTAAATATGTATGTTAAGATCTTTTTACAGCGTGCTTGTCTGGTAGGCATCAGAATAATGCAGAATAGTTTAAAATGTTTTGTTCTCACTTCTGATCATGTTAATATTGGCTATATTGAAATACAGCTTTTCTGGGAAAACATATGGAAATGTTAAAAGTATCTCACAAACAGAAAGCTTTATGTAACAAGCACAATGTTAAAGACAATTAGCTGTGGGAGCTTCTAGACTGTAGTTTGCAAGGGGATCAGAGCAGTATAATTGAATTCTATTTTTGAAAAGCAAGCCAACTTATATTTCATCCTATAAGCCAGATTGTTGTTGTTAAGTGCTGTCAAGTTGTGTATGACTCATAATGATCCTATGAACAAAGACCTGAACACTTGTATAACTTTCATCGTTTCTCCACATTCATAGAGTTTCCGAAGGCAAGCTATTTTGAAAGTGGATGCCACTCCTGCTTCAAAGCCTGTTTTAATCAGGGAGCTCCACCAAACACTGTCCATCATGGGTTACAGTTATCTCATTTGACACATCAGTGTCACAGTGTTTAGCATCACAACAACCATAAGTTACCTCTGTACAGAAAATGAAAAGACCAGTGCTATACACTTAGAAGAATGTTTGGCCAAAACCAATTAAAACCAGGCCTGAGGGCTGTAGATTAAAATCACCCCCCTTTGGCTTGGTAGCATAACTTTCTATCCACTAAGTCAACAGAACACAGGCCAGATTAGAACTACCCAATTATGTTTCTAAGGTTGTAAGTCTGAAGAAACAGACTATTTTTCTCCTTTATTGTGACTATTTTTGTTGCTATGTGCCATCAAGTTGGAATTGACTCATGGATGTCCATCTATTTGGTGTTAGATGCTGTAAATGGCATGGGAGAAAATTTCTCATCTTTGTCTTGAGCATCTGGTGATTCGAATGGCGTGCCTTTGGTGAGCAGTGCAACTCCTACTGCTAAGCTATGAGAGCAGATTTGAAATGCTAAACTTTCAGTTAGCGGCCCAGCATTTAACCCACTGTAACACCAGGCCTCATTTGAACTGTAAAGTGGAGATAGTTTGTTCAAAGGCACAGAGGAGCAGAAATGGGTAGTATATTGTTGTTGTTATGTGCCATCAAGTTATCTGTGACTCATAGTGGTTTTATATACAACAACTTTTAACCTTGCCCTGTCCTGAGCCTGTCTCACTGATTCCAACACACCTAATGCCATTGCCCCAGTTACTGTGTCAATCCATCTCCTCTAGGGTCTTCCTCTCCTGCGCTGTCCCTCCACCCTTCCATTCATGATAGAAGAACTGATTCTACAAGGACTGGTCCCTCATGACCATATACCCAAAGTAGAAACTTGATTTTACTCTCACCTGGCAGTCCACGGTATGTTCTTCAGCATCATAACTCAAAGGTGTCAATAATTCATCTGGCATCCTTGGTCATTGTGTAGTTCTCTGATGCATAGCAAGTAATTGCAAAGACCATGGCCTGATTCAGGCACATATTAGTCTCTAGTCTGACATCATTGCTCCTCAGCACTCTGACGAGGTCTCTGACAACAGACTTCACCAATGCAATTAATCTTTTGATTTCCTGACTACTGGTGCCAAGAGTGTTGATTGTGGAGCCAAGCCAGCTGAAATTGTTAACCTCAATTTCGTCTCCATCTATCATGGTGCTGCTGGTTAGCCCAGTGGTGAGAATCTTTGCCTTTTTGAGGTTCAGCCTCAATACATATTGAAAACTACAGTCCTTGACCTTCTACATCAAATGCTTTGGATTTCCTCAGTTTCGGCAAGCAACGTTGTATAATCTGCATAATGCAAGTTGTTGATGAGTCTTCCTCCATTCCTGACCCCACATTCCTCCTCATAAAGTTCACCCTCCCGAATGATCTGCTCTGCATATAGGTTGGAAAGATAGGAAAACAGGACATATCCTGGATGCACTCCTTTCCTAATTTTGAACCATGCAGTGTTTCCTTGCTCTGTTCTGAGGACTAAATCCTGTACAAGTATAGTATTAGCATGAGCACAAGCAGGTGTTCTGGGATTCCCATTCTTATCAAAGTTAGCCACAGTTTGCTGTGATCTACACAGTCAAATCCCTTCACATAGTCAATGAAGCACGGATAGACATTCCTCTCATACTCTTTGCTTTCAGCCAAGATCATTACATTAGAAAATCACTTTACTGCATCATATTCCACAGAATAGAATAGTGCCTGATGTAATGGCTAGAGAGTGGTGACTAAATCTTGTTACAACATAGTCTCTTTCCATAGTATAGCGTTTGATATATTGATTCTTATCAATGTTTGTTACATTAATGAAATTATATATAGTTGTTACATTTTCTAATGACATACCTTAACTAAGTCTTTATCCTATGAAACTGTGAGAAAATGTCATAAATTAAATGATTAGAAAAGAAAAAAAAGAGATTATAGAAAAACAGAGAGACATAAAATGAAAGTTGTAAACAGATTGTGGAGTCCTTTATTGCCAGATTATGTTTGAACTCTATTCTGAACCACCAATAATGTTCTCTCCTTTTTTAAAAAAAAAAATATGTCCTCACATTAACATTAGGTTAGTTGATTCCTGGGATTAATTTCTCTTGTTATTCTTCCCCTATGGAATATGTGAAAGGCAATGGAGAAAATGAATTAAAAGACTGTAGAGATTTTAAAAATAGATGAGTAAGTAGATGAGCAAATGGATTTTGGAAGTGGAAAAATTAAAAATTCTGTTTTAACATGTTATGAGTTCCTTGCAAGACATTGATGAAATTAAGGGACTAGATGAAATTACCATGGGAGGTTAAAGAGCAAAGGTCAAAAGAGATTTTAAGAGCACATTTATCAAGTGGTAAGGGAAAGAGAGGAGCCAATAAAGGGAATTAACATTTGGAAAGTGTCTTCTGTCATATTTAATTATGATGCTAGGCAGAAACAACTGCAGCCATCAATATGGATTGAAGCTCAACATCAAGAAAACAAAAATTCTCACCACTGGGCTAATTGGCAGATCGTGACAGATGTGAAGAGATTGAGATTGTTGACAGCTTCAGTTTGCTTGGCTCTACAGTGAACACTGTTGGTACCAGCAGCGAGGAAATTAAAAGACAAATTGCATTGGGAAAGTCAGCTGTCAGAGACCTCCCCCAAGTACTGAAAAGCAACGATGTCAGTCTGGAGCACCTGATACAGGCCATGGTCTTTGCAATTACTTGCTATCCATTAGAGAGCTAGACAATGACTAGGAATGATAGAAGGAGAGTTGATGCCTTTGAGCTTTGGTACTGGAGAAGAGTATTGACAAAAAATGGACTGCTAGGAGAACAAACAAGTTCGTCCTGGAGATAGTGAAGTCAGGCTGCTCCTTGGAGGCAAGGATTCTGAAGCTTCATCTGATATACTTTGGAAATGTTGCAAGGCAGGATCAGTCATTGTAGAGGAACTTCATGCTTGGGATGGTGGAGGGACAGTGCAAGAAAGGAAGACCCTCGATGAAATGGATTGATTCCATCACTGGGGTAATTGGGATAGGTGTGTCAGAGACAGTAAGATTGGCAAGAAATAGAGCAGGGTTTAGGGATGTTGTACATAGGGTCACTATGAGTCACAGGTGACTCAACAGCACATAACAACACAACAACAGACACAAACAAGAAATAGAATTCCCCTTATAACTATTATCCTTACTTTATCTACTTGCTTGGAAAAATGGAGGGTCAGTGGAAAAGAGGAAGACCCTCAACATGATGGATTGACACAGTGACTCTAACAATGGAATCAAATATATCAGAGGTAATGAGGATGTCACAGCACAGTGCAAGGTTCAGATCTGTGGTTCATAAGCTTGCCATGAATTGTGGTTGACTCAAAGGCACATAACAACAAACCTGCTTTATCTTTTAAAAACTAGAGGCTGGGAGATGAAATAATTTGCTCAAAGTTGTCAGCTAACAAGTAATAAATTTGAAGAGGGTAGTCATTGAGCAGAAAAGTTAGAATAGTACAGTGTCTCAGAAAACCAGAATGTAAAGGGGCATAAGAAGACCTTGATGACAATGCCAAGTAATATAAAAAGTTTGTTGAACTAATAGTCTTCCAGCAGCATGCTAGAAAGGCAAAAAAATTAACAAATGGAGTATTTTCTAGAATTTGAAATATTTTTAGTTGACTTTTCTGAGAGAAATGTCTAGTCAGATTCTTCATTTTAACAAGATAAGTAAAATGATATTTGACCTTGTTGTTGTTATGTGCCTTCAAACTGGAACTAACTCATAGCTGATCCTCCAGTAGATTTTCAGAGGCAGCAAATGGCGTTTGAGGAGATTGCCCTTGTTTCTCCCTTGGAGCAGGTGGTGGATATGAACCCTCTGCCTTGGCCATCGGAACTCCCTAATCTGATCATAGGCAATATATTTATCCTAAGAGAAGACTAAAATAAAGAGGTATAATGTTAATAAAAACAAAATAAGATAAAGACTTCTGCATATTTTCAGAATATATTCTTTTATGCCTTTTATACTGTTGTTCCAAGGCTTGCTTAAGCCTCAGAATAGGCATTTGCCCTAGTCCAGAAGTTGATTTATTCAGTTCAGTGAGGAGGTCAGGAATGTAGTTAGCCTTGATTCCTGATAGTTCTGTTATAAGGAGACCTCACTCAGATCTTATTTTGAAAACAGTGCCAAATGAAAGAGTGAGTGCAGCATAATTATCTGCTTGTATGTCTATTATTAGACCATGAGTATATTTCCATGAAGATCCAATAGTTGCCCTTAGCTTTTTGTATAATGAGTTAAATAAGTCAAAGAGAGAAGATACTGCATCTTTTGGAATTGGTCATGATAAGTTGTGTAAAATTATACTGAGTGATACAAATCAATCACAAAGGACAAATGTTGTATGACCTCACTTATTAAAAAATAAAAGAACAGGAAATGTATAGAGACCAAAGCTTATCAGTGGTTATCAGAGGCAGGCAGGAGGGAGAAAAAAGAGAATAGTGAAAGAAAAATGAAATTGAATAAGAGTCATCAGTTGTGCAGCCAATTAATTGTAATTTCTTTGAATGAGTTGTATAACTGTAAAAAGACTGACTTGCTGAAAGTTGTGTGATAGATGTATTTACAATAATAACAACAGAAAAAATGATAGAAAACTATTTAGGCTACTTATGTAAACATCACAGGATTAGTTTCTTTGGAGTTTTAGGGTATTGGTTTCATGGGACATCCCAGTTAAGGAGCCTAAAGAAAGGTTTAGTGCCTTTGTTCTACTTTCTAGTTGTGTAAGTCCCTGGGGGCTTAAAAGCTTGCAAGCAGTGGTCCAAGGTATGACAGTTGGTCTCTATTCACCTGGAGAACCGAGGAAAAAGGAGAGTCAGGAATAGGAGGATGTGCAGGATGTGGTTTATGTCACCCAGGAGTAATTAACTGCCTCTTTTAGTCATGAGATCCGAAGGACTGGATGATGTGTCCTGCTACTATTACTGAATGCTTTAATCCATTATTTCATAGGAGACTCCTTATACTCAGGGATGTATCAAGCAAAATCCTTTTCTATAGTTTGTTGCTATTGGTTTTAGTAATCAAACAGATTCAGTACAGTGACCCAGGTTAACAATTTTTTTCCAAAAACAAAGTGAGTTGACTAGCATAGGCAAGCTTTCTTAGCTCTATGACGTAGAACCCATACTGTATTTAAAACAATGTTAAAGGTCTTAGTATATAATAATGATTTTTACTTCTGTGATTTTTGAACTTCAGATTTTTTTAAACTAGTTTATCACTGACATAATTGATGGTATATTTTGTTTATCACTGACATAATTCAAGATATATTTCTTCTAGAAAATGCCATGTATATTTATGTATATGCCATTTAAGTAGAATCAAAAACTCTTAAATTTATAGTCAGTCATTTCTGTGAAGACTTTGGAACAATATCCTCAGTATATCTAAAGTATTTGTCTTAATGTAATTTTGATAATGCTGCTTTTGTTATGTGCTGCCAATTTGAAACCCACTCATAGCTGACCTACCTTCCAGGAGATTTTCAGAGGCTATACATCTTGAGGGAGGATATTGTCTATCTTTTCCCCCAAGTATAATAGTATTAGATGATGGTTATGGCTATTTTTCACCCCATCAAAGCAATACAGTTTCTGTCAGCACATCTGAAGTTAGCATGCAGATTATTCTTGTATTATTTCTCAGCTCTGAGAAAGAAAAATAAAATCCTGACTTATTCTGAGGTAGATTTGTACTGTAAAAAGCCCAAGGATATCCATGGTTTGAAAACGAAGAACCAAAGTGTTGAAGATCTGAGACTAAGGAAGGAGAGAGAGGATGTGGAACCTAGATTTGGTATTAGATTTAGATTTCCTTTAAATTGCTAGTAGGTAAGATTATTATCTATGGAAATATGCTTATAGATGATTGGTTTTTAAAAAAGCTTTTGATCTTTTGATTTCTTCTTTAGAATTTTTAAACAATACACAGAAATCCTTACATTTAAAAATAGGGATCCTCACAAACAGAAACTTCTTCTGTGTGTTGCACCACTGCTGACCACGGTGGAGGTTGTTGTTATTGTTGTTATGTGCCGTTGAGTCGCTTGCAACTCATAGCGACCCCTATGTACAACAGCCCTAAACTCTGCTCTGTCCTGTGCCAATCGCACTGTCTCTGACACTCCCATCCCGATTATCCCAGTCACTGAATCAATCCACCTCATAGAGGGCCTTCCTCTCCTGCACTGTCCCTCCACCCTCCCAAGCATGATGTCCCTCTCCAAGGACCGGTCTCTCCTCACAACATGTCCAAAGTGTGTTAGACGGAGCCTCAGAATCCTTGCCTCCAAGGAGCCACCCGGTTTAACCCTTTCCAGGACAAATCTGTTTGTTTTCCTAGCAGTCCATGGTATTCTCAATACTCTTCTCCAGCACCACAGCTCAAAGGCATCAATTCTCCTTCTATCCTCCTTTGTCATTGTCCAACTCTCTGATGCATAACAAGTGATTGCGAAGACCATGGCCTGTATCAAACACACCTTAGTCTCCAGGGAGACACCATTGCTCTTCAGTACTTTGGAGAGGTCCCTAACAGCAGACTTTCCCATGGCATTGCACCTTTTAATTTCCTGGCTGCTGATGCCAAGACTGTTGACTGTGGAGCCAAGCAAACTAAAGCTGTGTACAATCTCAATCTCTTCACCATCCATCCTGATGCTGCCAATTGGTCCAGTGGTGAGAATCTTTGTCTTCTTGACACTGAGCCTCAAACCATATTGTAGGCTGCAGTCCTTGACACTCTGCAGCAGGTGCTTCAGGTCCTCTTTAATTTCAGCAAGCAGGGTTGTGTCATCTGCATAACGCAGATTGTTGATAAATCCTCCCCCAAACTGGACCCCACGGTGGAGGAGACTCCACAAATTGTCTCTGTTTTAGTCCTGAACATCTTTCTATGTGACTCAATGTCTGTACCTGGGGAAATTCAGGTTTAGAAAGGATGAGCAAAAGTGATTTGGAGAACAATGTGGATTTGTGGCATTGGTGGTTCTGCTGTGCAGTGTGATTTCATATCTGATTCCTCTCTGAGGAAATTGACTTTCAATATCTTTTATTACACATAAAGAAAAATCTCTGTGGATAGGGCCTACAGGAAAAAATGAACCTATGATTATTTTTTAAAAGTTATAATTTTTCTACTCTAAAGAAGATATACATTTAAAGAATTAGGGTATTTTGTCACAAAAAGGAATGCTGTCAGGATTCTCTGTATTACTGTTTTGCCCAATTTCACCATCAGGTCCTGAGCTTCCTCATTCCACTCCCTCCCTTACCAAGTCCTCACAAGCCACAGTGACTTCTTTCAGTTTCCCAAACCTAACACTTTTATTTTTACCCAGGGCTTTCACATTAGCTCTCTAATTTTCCTAGGTCTAAGGGGTTCTACCATTTAGATTTCAACTCAAATCTCACTTCCTTTGAACCTCCTCTGATCTGTCATTCTACAAATTCCATTTTTAATACCTGTTTTTTTTCTATAATTATATTTTATTAATTTTCATAATACCTGTTTTAATTACCTGTACAGTACTGCCATTAACTAGGATTTCATTGCTTGTTTATTTGTTTACTAGCTGTATTTCCCTGAGAAATAGATCTATCTTCACATTGCAGGAGGATAGAGACCTTTTCTTGTTCATCTTACATTTCCCAGTATCTAAAACAATGCCTACCACCTAGATAAAAATATATGTAAAAAACAAGAAGCTTCCAAATTGCCAAAAAGGGGGTGAAACTATCCCTATATGCAGATGACATGATAATGTACTTAGAAAACCCCAAAGACTCAGCAAGAACAGTGTTGGGCATAGTTGACCAATTCAGCAAAGTAGCAGGATATAAGATCAACATACAAAAATCAGTTGGATTTCTCTACAGTGACAAAGAGAATACAAAGCAGGAGCTAAGAAAAACAATACCCTTCACAATAGCTAATCACAAGATAAAATATTTGGGAGTAAATATAACTAG
>NW_006399843.1:2721705-2729030 GCF_000299155.1 Elephantulus edwardii
TAAATAAATGCAAGATCTCAAACTCATTAGTATATAATTTCTCTATATGCTTTTGAATAGGGGCATTAATAGATGTGAGGAAACCTGTATAATTAGGAAAGAATCTACTTTCTTGTTGTTAGATGCCATCATGTGGATTAAAACAGATAGCAACAATTAAATGCCTTTACATACTCAATAAAATGTAAGGGAAAGTCTTTCTGGTATGATCTCAGCAATGATGTCCCTCATTCTGAATCTACCTTGGATTGCTGGCACTTCTTCGTTGTTGTAGTAATTAAAAAATTATCTTCAGCAAGATATTACTTGCATGTGACATTAAAGATATTGTGAGAGAATTTCCATGTTCTATTGGATAATTTTTTTTAATGGGGGGGGAAAGGGTCTCTTCCAGTTGGTTGGTCAGGAGCTGTACTACAGATTTCTTGTAGTAGACAGGTGAGTACATTCAGGCATGCTTCTATTTGTTGAAACACCTCAGTTGATTTTCTTACAATTCCTGGAGCTCTGGAGGCCTAGTTTGTAGAGGGTTGTACTGCTAACCTCAAAAATGTCACCTCTCTAGTACTTCAAATCTATCAATGGTTCTGAGGGAGAATAATGGGCAATCTCATCATGTGTGATTTACAGTCTCCAGAAAATCTACTAGAAGGTCAACTATGAATTGGTTGTATTTCTGTTTTTGCTTCTGTTTAAGGTATGACCATTGATTTAATGGAATGGCCAGGATAGAGAATAGTGTAGTAACATACAGAATCAAGTTTCTACCAAAAGATAGAAACTTATTCACAATCAAATTATGATCTCAGATTATGATTCATTAAACATATTTTCAACATTTCATGTTGAAGTTTAATATATCTGGTAAACAACTTTTAATATCCCCAAAACTTGTACATTTTAAAATGATTGTTGTTGTTCTGTGCTGTCAAGTCAGAACCAATTAATAGCTGACCCTCTAGCAGGTTTTCAGAGGCAGTAAATTATATGGGAGAAAATTGCCTCCCCTTCTCCCATGGATTCAAACCATATACCTTTAGAATTGCAGAGCAGATTCTTACCACTAAGCCATCAGAGCTGATGGTATTTAAAATCATTATTATTTATGATAAATCTTGAAATATATTTCTATAGGTTAAGGATCTATGACAGAATATTGAAACTGTGCTCTCCCTTTGTGTGCTTAGAGTTCTGGCATTTAAAAAATTGGGGTTTGGGTTTGTTTTCTGTGATAACTAACAATCCCAACGTCAGTTGTGCAGTACAAGATATGGGTAAAGTGTGCAGCAACTCAGGATCAATGATTTAAAAAAAAAAACCCAACAAAACCCTACATTTCAGACAAGAGTCTCATATCAAAGGTTTACAGAATCCTGCAGGGCCTCCACAAGAAAAAGGCAGACAGCAGAATTACAAAATAGGCAAAAGACATGGAAAGAATTTTCATAGAAGAAGATAATTCCAATGCCAAAAGTCACATGAAGAAATGCTTAAAATCACTGGCAGTAAGAGAGATGAAAATCAAAATCATAATGAGAAACTATCTCACTCCAGTAGCAGTGACTAAGTTTAACAGGACCATAAGTAATAAATGTTGGAAAGAATGTGGAAGATATAAACTCTTATAAATTGTTGGTGGTATTGTAAAATGGCACAACTGCTGTGGATGGCAGTTTGACATTTCCTAGAAAGCCGAACATGGAAATTCCATATGACCCAGGTATTCTACTGTTTGGAATATACCCTGAGAAAATGAGAACTGAGATACAAACGGAAACTTGTACACCAATGTTCATTGCAGCATTATACACCATTTCAAGAACATGGAAACAGATCAAATGTCCAACCACTATCGAATGGTTGAGAAATTATGATACATTCACTTGATGGGATACTGTACAGCATGCAGGAACAAGGATTTTCTAAATTACTACCTAACTTGGGAGGGACAGGAGAGCCTTATGCTAAATGAACTCAATCCCATAAGGACAAACACTGTATAAGACCATTATTGTAGAATGTGTATGAGGATCGAAGGAGGGTGGAAGGGTGGGAGCAGAGGGATGAGAATGGGTGGTGGTGGGGTAGGGTGGTTAATTATAAGGTCGTACAATTTGATGAGGGGAGGAGAGGGTAAAGAAAATGAAAAAGATCTGGTGTAAAAAACAATGTGTACAAACTTTGTAAGTAAACAAGTATAAAAAAATATTGTTGTTAGTTGCCTGGGACTAAAAATGACCATGTGTACAACAGCTCTGAACCTTGCTCTATTCTGACTCAACCTTATTGGCTCTGATACACCTAACCCCATTATCCCAGTCACCGAGTTAATCCATCTCATAGAGGGTCTTCCCCTCCTGCGCCGTCCCTCCACCCTCCCAAGCGTGATGTCCCTCTCTAAGGGCTGGACCTTCCTTTGCAATGTGCAAAGTATGTCAGATGGAGCTTCAGAATCCTTGTCTCCAAGGAGCAGCTTGGTTTTTACCTTCTGTGGGATGTACCTGTTTGTTCTTCTAGCAATCCATGGTATACTCAATACTTTTCTCCAGCACCACAGCTCAAAGACACCAGTTCTCCTTCTGTCATCTCTAGTCATTGTCCAGTCTTCTAATGCATAGCAGGTAATTGCAAAGACCATGACCAAGATTGGGCACATCTTAGTTTCCAGAAAGACATCATTGCTCTTCAGTACTCTGGAGACATCTCTGACAGCAGACTTTCTCAATGCAGTTCATCTTTTGATTTCCTGTCTGCTGGTACCAAGAGTGTTCATTGTGGAGCCAAGCAAACTAAAGCTGTTAATGATCTCAATCTCTTCACCATCTATCATGATGCTGTCCAGTGGTGAGAATTTTTTTTTCTTGATGTTGAGCTTCAATCCACATTGAAGGTTGCAGCCTTTAACCTTCTGCAGCAAGTGATTCAGGTTGTGAATTAAGAGTAGTATGAAACACAATCTAGAATAACTTTTTAACCAAACCAATATATAATAAAAATAAAAATAGTTATGAGTAAAGTGCAGGTGAGAATGGTAAAATTCAGGAGAAACATGAATAAAGTAGAACTGAAATTTCTTTCCATTCAACATGCTTTTTAGAATGGTAGACATTTAAAGAATAAATTGTAATTATAACTGAACAAAAACAAAGTTATTAATTGATGTAGGTCACTGTACATCTTCTTTCCTGGTTAGTATACAAGGATACACACAGAAACAGGAACACATGCTGTCTGAAACACAAATGGTAGAGACACTCACTGAGGAGCCTCTGAGAAGAGTCCTGAAAATGGATTGTAAAGGATCAGGAAACAGGAGGATCCACATGGAAAGAATGAAGGGACAATGTGGTTAATGCAGTTAGCAGCTTGCAACAGGACTTGTATAACTGTTCAAAGGGGGAAGAGAAAGGGGAGAGACAACAAGGGAAAGGGAGAAATACTAGGGCAGTGGAGATTAGTGGACAGAGGTGAAACACAGAATTTGAGGAGACAAAATATTGATCAATTGTAATTGTTGATACAGGGCATGAAGATTTGAATGATTGAATGAATATCCATTAAAAATAAAATGACATGTGAGAATAAATTTTTAAAAAAATTGTGATTTTAAGAAAAGTTTGCAGAGAGGTTGGGTTTTCATTCATTCGTTGTTACATATTTTCCTCCCTCCATCTTTCTTCTTTTCCCAGTCTGTTTTGTCAGGCACCACTTGTTCCAGGTTGTTGTTATACTTATAAAGTCTAGTCATACATTTCTCTCTGACAGTTCTTCCCTTAATCTGTTCCAATGCAGTGTTCATTGTCTATCCACTCTTTTCCTTTTATCCCCAACTTCTTATGTCAACCTATTTTATAACAGCAGTATTATGCAGTCTTTTTGTGACTAAGATAGTTCACTCAACATCATGTCTTCCAGACTTACCCATGTTGTGCAGTGTTTTATGTGTTCATTGTTTTTCAGCGCTGTTTAATATTCTGTTGTTTGAATGTACCGTAGTTTTTCTATCCATTAGTTGTTAATGGGCCCTTGGGCTGTTTCCATCTCTTTGCTATTTTGAATAACACAGCAATAAACATGAGTATGCATACATCTATGAGTTGTGGCTCTGATTTCTTTAGGATATATTCTCATTAGTGGAACTGCTGTATCAAATGGTATTTTTATTTCCAGCTTTTTTTTTTGTGATACCAGAAAGATTTTACCTATTTATTTATTTTAATGAAAGTTTACAAAGACTTTGGCTTTCCATTCATTCGTTGTTGCACACTTTCCTCCCTGCCCACACCTCTCCTTAGTTTGCTTTTTTCTTTAAATTTTTTTTTTAATTCTTTGTTCTACAATTCCCCTCTCCCCGAGTCCACTCCACCATGCAGCTTTCGTTCAGGACTCTTGTCATGACAATAATACCTAATCATATATTCTTTTTTTAAAATATTTTAATTTCTTTATTTTTCATTTCAATGAACATCTACAGAGATTTTGGAATTCCATTCATTCATTGTTGCACCCTTCTCCCCACACATCCTCCTGCCCCCCCCCCCCCGTTTGCTCCTCTCCCTGAAAAGCAAAAGAAAAACTCCCTTATTGGTACACAATCCCCCCCGCACCTCCCCCAATCCCACACCCAACCTCAAATATAATCCACTCTGCAACCCTCCATATATTCTTCTTAAACAGTTCTCTCCCTCATCTGTTTCAAAGTACTATACATTATTTATCGTCTCTTAGTTTCCCCACAACCCCTATGTCAGTTCCACTTTACAACAGTGACACGATGCAGTATTTGTCCTTTTGTGACTGAGATATTTCACTCAGCATAATGTCTTCCAGCATCGCCCATTTTGTATAATATTTCATGAGTTCTTTGTTTTTCAGTGCAGTATAGTATTCCATTGTGTGAATATACTGCAGCTTCTCTATCCATTCGTTTGTTGATGGGCACTTGGGTTGTTTCTAACTCTTTGCTCTTGTGAACAAAGCAGCAGTAAATGTTGGTGTGCATATATCTGCTTGGGTGGCAGTTATGATTTCTTTAGGGTATATTCCCAGTAGTGGAATTGCTGAGTTAAATGGTATTTCTACTTCCAACTTTTTGAGAAAGCACCATACTGCCTTCCATAGTGTTTGCACCATTTTACACTCCCACTAACAATGAATAAGGATTTCAGTTTCTCTGCAACCTTGCCAGCATTTGTTGTTTGCTGTTCTGTTAAATTTTGCTATTCTTACTGGGGTGAGATGGTATCTCATAGTTGTTTTGATTTGCATCTCTCTTAGAGATAGGGATTGTGAACATTTCTTTATGTGTTCTCCATTTGAACGTCTTCTTGGTGAAGTGTCGGTTCATATCCTGTGCCCATTTTTCAGTTGGGTTGTTTATCTTGTTGTGGTGGATACCATTAAGTTTTTAATTTATTTCTTTTTTGCAATTTCTCTACAGCAACAACTATATAGCCTTTATAACTATGAAAAACAGTGAAGAACTCATGAAGCATCACACATGGCTGAGTCTAGAGGGCATTATACTGAGTGAAAGAAGTCAATCACAAAAGGACAAACCCTGTAAAGATCACTGCTGTAAAAACCAGAGATTTCCTTGAAGAGACTACCAATCTAGTTATGGTTACAAGAGGGAGCAGATACTTAATGAATAATGAACACTTTACTGGAATGAATGAGAAGAGCATTGTAGATTGAATGGATGATCAGACAGTATGTGTAACTAATGTTATGAAACAGAATGCATGATTTATTAAACGAAAACCAAACACACCCACAATGTTTGTAACCTTTCACATAAATCACACCAAAAATGTTTTGCAAGCATTTTGTATTCTCTACAAATTTCCTTACAACCCAGATATCTTTAACTTAAAGAATACTACTAGTCCAAGACAACACTTTCAAATCATAATCCTAGATTCCCTTTAACGGCTCAAATTAAAAATCCAGGACCAAGATTCCCTTTATTCCCCTTTTCCAACATTTGAACGGCATCTATTTCCAACTTTTTTTTAAAAGTGCTAGACCACCTTCCACGGTGGCTGTACCATTTTACATTCCCACCTGCAGTAAATACGTGTTCAGATCTCTCCATAACCTCTTCGCCAGCATTTGTTGTTTGCTGCTCTGTTGAACTTTGCTATTGTTGCTGGAGTGAGATGATATCTCATAGTTGTTTTGATTCACATCTCTTTGATAGCTAGGGATTTTGAACATTTTTTTCCATGTATGAAAACTCATCTGAGTTTCTTCTTTGATGAAGTTTCTATTCATATCCGGTGCCCATTTTGCGATTGGGTCGTGTACCTTTTTCTTGTTGACTTGCTGAAGTATAAATTTTAAATGTGAGTCACTTATCAGAGATGTCATTATTGAATAGGTTTTCCAAGTCTGTGGCTTTCCTTCTCACCCTGTTGGAGAAGTTTTTTGATGTGTATAGGGATTTGATTCTTAGAAGGTCCCATTCATCTATTTTATTCTCTCTTAGTTGTAGGTTTTTCATTGCATATGGAAGTCTGTTCATGCTGTAGATTAGAGCTTTTAGAATTGTTTCTAGATTTTCTCTGATGAATTTTGTAATCTCTGATCCTAGAATTCAGGGAATCTAGATCCCTGATTCACCTTGATTTTTCTTTTGGGGAGAGGTGTGGTCCTTGCTTAAGTGTTCTGCAGATGGCTTTCCAATTTTGCCAACACCATTTATAAAAAATATAAATATTTTAATATATATTTATATATATTTTAATGTATTTATATTAAAAATAGAAATAATATTATTATTACCCCACTTAACTGATTTTGTCTCCTTATAAAATCAGTTGACCGTAGGTAGATGGGTTGTGAATATTTTCTTTAAAAACAACTGTAGATTCCTTTCTTAGTCTCAGTACTCATCTATCTTTGATAGTTTACTTTCTTCTTAGCTAGAGGAAGAAATCTGATGGTTGATGGTTCACCAAACCCTCTCATTACATTGTTGTTGTTGTTGTTGTTATGTGCCATCGAGTTGCTTGCGACTCATAGCGACCCCTATGTACAACAGCCCTAAACTCTGCTCTGTCCTGTGCCAATCACACTGTCTCTAACACTTTCATCCGGAATATCCCAGTCACTGAATCAATCCACTTCATAGAGGGCCTTCCCCTCGTGTGCTGTCCCTCCACCCTCCCAAGCATGATGTCCCTCTCCAAGGACTCCTTACAACATGTCTAAAGTATGTTAGACGGAGCCTCAAAATCCTTGCCTCCAAGGAGCTGCCCAGTTTAACCCTTTCCAGGATGAATCTGTTTGTTTTCCTAGCAGTCCATGGTACTCTCAATACT